>NW_021358211.1:0-281 GCF_001605985.2 Dendrobium catenatum | reverse complement strand
AAACAGACACACAGAGCTTACTATAAACATCAAAATACAGCGGAACCGATCATCTATCTTTTTCTTCCTCAAAAAGAATCATATACAAACACAGCTCATTGCTTTTAGATAGAAATAAAACAGAACAGAAAAGCCATGGCTGTACAAAAATCAAAAGTGCAAAATACCTATAACAGATCAGACTCTGAACTCCTACTCCAAGACTTCCTTCCCATTCCCAGAACCTGAAAACCACGCAGAAAATAAGGATGAGCTACAACAGCTCAGCAAGACATCACACC
>NW_021358210.1:0-221 GCF_001605985.2 Dendrobium catenatum | reverse complement strand
ACTCCCCGGTGCGGCAGAGAACCGTCGTCCTTTTACATAATCCCTAGTGTTGGACGATTTTACTTAAACGATTTGAAACGACCCCATTTGTACATGTGTATGAAATGTCTTCGTACAGCTGATCGTCCCGTACAAACTAGGTTCGTCCGGTACGAACGGTTATTACTAGGTCGGTTCTAGAAATGCTGAAAACCATTCTAAGTCGGTTAATCGTTTGGACG
>NW_021358209.1:0-488 GCF_001605985.2 Dendrobium catenatum | reverse complement strand
GCATGCCACTCTCTCGATTTGTGTGCCGAATGCCTCATTTTGCATGTCAAATTCGTCGAATATCAAAATTGAACAAATTGGCAGTGCATTTATGGTATTTTTAATATTCTGATCAAAACGACGTAGTCCGTTTTGCGATCTGACGTCATTTGAGCAACGCCGAGGGTAATTTTTACCTGGGAATGCCTCAATTTGTGTGCAAAACCTCAATTAAACAATTTGATAGTGTATTCAGGGTATTGAGGGTGTTCCGAACACAACAACATAGTTCGTTTCACAATCGGATGTCGTTTGAGTAACATCGAGGCCAATTCTTGCACTGGACTGCCTCAATTTACGTGCACAACCTCAATTAAATAAATTGATAGTGCATTTAGGGTATTGCTAATGCGCTAGCCATAATGACGCTATCCCTTTCACGATCGGACGTCGTTTGAGTAACATTAAGGCAAATTCTTGCACTGGACCGCCTTGATTTACGTGCACAA
>NW_021358208.1:0-376 GCF_001605985.2 Dendrobium catenatum | reverse complement strand
ATCCAAAAGCTAGGTTAATCAAGCACACTTGTTCTAGGATTTTTTTTGGAGTGAATCTTTGAGATTCACACTAGATCCTACAACAAGTCATCACAAATATTTTGGATATATTGCAAGACTTAAGACAACCCTACAAGCTCCACAAAATTCCTAAATCATACTTCTATTTCGTCGTGACACTAATGTTGAATAAGTACACGTTTACAACATGAAGTTTGGGGTGGATATGCACGCTACTCACTATTATTTTACTACGAAAAGCAACATGCCCTAAGGTTTGGATGTAGGCGAAGGTGTTAAGCTTAATATGATGCACAACATACATTTGAGAGATGTCGAATAACAACCCGACGCCTCTACGCGTGTCAAAATCCTC
>NW_021358207.1:0-357 GCF_001605985.2 Dendrobium catenatum | reverse complement strand
TTAATATTATAAGTATTTATGCTTTTCAAGTAAGTTTAGATATATGTTTAAAATTAAAATTTTGGAATGATTTAAAAAATTAATATAAAAGATATATCTTTAAGGAAACAATTTATTGGAGAAGATTTAAATGGACTTGTTGGTAGTGAGGTAAATAATTTTAAAAGTATTCATGATGGCTATGAGATAGCTACTAAGAAATTTCATTATATCCCAAGTTTATGATTTTTATCAGCTAATATCTTATTTAAGAAAAGAAATTAACATCTCATCAATTATAAGAATGGATATAGTAAATCTGATATTGATTATTTTCTTTAAAAAAAAATAGATCGTTTTGATTGTAAATATTGTAAA
>NW_021358206.1:0-534 GCF_001605985.2 Dendrobium catenatum | reverse complement strand
TCTCTATTTCCCGAATCAACTTTCTTTTAAGGATAGGCAAAATAAAATAATGAAATGCATAATTTTATATTTGAAATAAAAATTAGAATTTTTTCTTAGAATTTGAACAACTATATTTATTGAAGGTGGACAAAATAGTTAAAATGATTACTTTAAAAAAAAAATCCTGATGGACAATTACCCGTCCTAAACTCTTTTCGACTCCACCCTTGATCAATCATATCACTGATCAATCCAGTGGCCACCATCATATATTTCTATTGTTTTAATAAACAACAACATAAAAAAGGATCAATCTAGCGCCTTTGTCACCATCTTTCTTCGTATTATCTAAGAGACTAGGGCTGCAAGCGAACCAAACGTTCGATGAGCTACTCGTTGTTTGGTTCGATTAAAGCTCGTTTGTGATCGTTTAATTAACTATACAAACAAACTTGAACAATATTTTAAGTACTCGGTTCTTAAATAAACAAACTTGAACACTAATGCATTCGGCTCATTTATGTTTGCGAACAACATTATTTGAAGTTCGTG
>NW_021358205.1:0-221 GCF_001605985.2 Dendrobium catenatum | reverse complement strand
GTTTGAGAGGGAGTAGATCCTTGGAGGGGGTTTTAAGGGAGTGTGGAGCAGCTTTTACATGGTTGACCTGATAAGTGTGAGGGATATTTTTGAAAGAAGAATATCACTTTGGTGTCAAAGGACCCGGCTAATCTACCACACCGAGGAAGGTGGAGTGTTTTTTTAATGGCTTCTCTGCCCAGATCTGGGGGCCAAAGGAGAGTCACTAAAGGTTTAGGGTG
>NW_021358204.1:0-563 GCF_001605985.2 Dendrobium catenatum | reverse complement strand
TAATTCAATGCATAGCTCAAATTTCACAAAGACAGTACTAAATTAATTACAAAGAATTGGAAGAGGTTCTAGTCTATTTTAGAACATGAATATTTAGATATAGATTGAGATAAGCCTAAAATGATCCTCCAACTATTTACATGTGTCCAATTCAATCCCAAACTATCCAGTCTCCAGCTTTGTCTCTCGACTCTGGGAAATTAATCCCAATTAGCCCCTCAGCTAAAGTAATGGAAAATGTGATAAAAGTTAGAACCTAAAGTTAACTTTGAGGGTATTTAGCTATTGCAAGAATTTGTGCATTTTTCTTTCTTAAATTTCTATATTACTCATCTTTAAATGTCAGTTTGCAATTTACCATGTTCAACTTTTCTTGCTGCAGGAGGATGGTTGGCTTAGTTCATGTGAAGGACTTTGACTCAATTTGTGTGTTATAGATATACCCAATTTTTTTAAATAAAACAAATTATGAGTAATGATCTTAATTGCATTTTAATTTTAAATTAATTAAATTTCAAAATAATTAAAAAAAAAAAACAAGTTATTGCACATAAATCATATTT
>NW_021358203.1:0-252 GCF_001605985.2 Dendrobium catenatum | reverse complement strand
ATTTAAATTTTTTAAATAACATGCTTAATCTTATAGTTTAATTGTTAATCTTGCTTAGTTCGAAAATTTTCCCTTTCTGCTGCTAGTTTTTGGTGCTGTTAAACAGTTAAAGCGCTTGAGGTTATGAGGGTGTATGAGAGAGAGAAATTAAAATTGGGATTCAAGTTTAGAGCCGGCTTAGTATCCTATTTGAGAATTCTGATGATTAATTTAGTTCCCTCATTTTGTTATAAACTTTTAGCAATGAAAGAT
>NW_021358202.1:0-212 GCF_001605985.2 Dendrobium catenatum | reverse complement strand
TTTTTGGAATTTGAATGAAATTTATAAAAATGTCACTATGAGAATATTAAAGATAAACTCCTAACACAAGAAAGGGCATTGAGAGCTGGAACTTGGACCTGAACATCTCCGTCCTCAAATGGCTAATTTTAGGCCTCTGTAGTCAAATTCCCATCACTTGATCATCATCATCAGACACATTTCTCCTTTTTATAGTTAACATCATCAATGTC
>NW_021358201.1:0-325 GCF_001605985.2 Dendrobium catenatum | reverse complement strand
CTGGAAGAGGTAACAAGCTGAGAGCTAGCCCGCCGGCGGGAAGACCGGGAAGACTCTGCCTGAGGTGGCGCAGGTGCCACGTCTGGAACTCTGGCAGGAGAAGGAACAGCGTCTGTAGAAGTGACACGAACCTCAGTGTGTGTCTCTGTACCAAAGAAATGTATATCAAATGATCAAATATCTATCAAACTAAATGCTTACAAAAAGAAAGGAGGAGAAGGGATAGGATAGTACCTCTGTCACCAGCAACCTCTGGAAGACTCCTACGAGACTTACGTCCTCTCGACAATCCAAGCTCCCGTACCCGACGCTCGTACCTCCTAGC
>NW_021358200.1:0-761 GCF_001605985.2 Dendrobium catenatum | reverse complement strand
GATATTCCTTGCCACTGCCTGTTCGGAGGCATTTAATTTTGTGGAGGTCTACTTTTCAATTAGAGTATTGAAGCTGATGAAAAGGTTAGTGACATCAGATTTGTTTATCATTGGAAATAACCATGTGAATTGGGAAAAATCATCAACAAAAGCAATGTAATACTTGCATCCTTGATTGGAAGTAATAGAGGATGGTCCCCATGCATCAGAATGTATAACAACTAATGGAGTATGTTGTCTATTGATAGATTTATCAAAAACTAACTTGTGGCCTTCGGAGGCTTTACATGATACACATATAGATGAAAATGTAGGTATGTGAAGCTAAGGATTGTGAGTAGATATGGTAGCATGGACTCATCGGTGAGGATGACCGAGATGATTATGCCAGATTATAGATGTAGAGCTGATGACTGCAAATGTTGATTTTCTTGGACCAGGAAGAGAGTGGGTGGGTGGATACAACCCATCACAACACGGTCCCTTGCGTATAATTTGATTTGTCCTCAAATCCATGAAGATAAAGCCAGAAGGGTCAAATGTCATTGAAATATTATTGTCTTTGGTTAGATTATAGATAAAGAGAAGATTGTGTGTTATAGCCAGTATGTGGAATAGGTGAGAGAGATAGAGCTTACATGATGGGGTCGGTAAGAGACCTGCACCCGAGTGTGCTTTTGGGATTGAGTGACCATCTATGTTGGTAATGCTGTCAGTTCCTTGATATGGAGTTGATTGGGATAGATTGTCAAGAGAGTGTG
>NW_021358199.1:0-683 GCF_001605985.2 Dendrobium catenatum | reverse complement strand
CGACACCAAGATCAACCCAATCCGAGCCCAAATGAGTATGAATCAAGTGCTCAAAGCGCTGTTGGAAGGTTCAAACCGCAATTTGAGTTATCAAACGGTCTCTGATTTTAACGAGCTTATACTCGAATCGAGCGGCTCGACGAGACGAATCCAACGAGTCCAAGATTGCCAAATTCTGACATCACTAAGACCTTCAAATGTCCAACAAACGGTCCACGATCGTAGGATTCAATATCGGCCGTCCATTCAAACCACTCCCTATTCGCCCATGATCTCACACCTATTTACGAGCTATGTCACTCCAGAAAAACTATAAATAGAGCCCTCATTCTACACAAAGGAGACTAAAGTGAATAGAGAGAAGAAGAAGGGAAGAAGAAGAGAAAGAGAAAAATGAGAATCCCCTCCTCCTCGACCACTGCCGGAGCTCTTCCTGCCGCCCGAACACGCCGGGATTCTGCGTGGTATTCGGGAGAACGCAGAAATTCTTCCCAACTTCCATGTGATGCTTCCCAATTTGCAACAGAGTTCCCTTCTAACGTTGAAACTCTGCCCAAGTGAAACCGGAGTTCTCCTTTGCCACCAACAGACGTCGGACTTCTACCCGACGTCGAACCTTCACTCTTTGCCAAGTTTTCTACCTGATGCCGGACTTCTACCGGTTATCGGACTTCGCTGGATGT
>NW_021358198.1:0-291 GCF_001605985.2 Dendrobium catenatum | reverse complement strand
TATGCCTCTAACTAAGTTTTTCTTGGTAATACTCATATGTGTCTTAATTCTTGCATGTCATAGTCTCCTATTACATATCAAAGATCCATCAATTATAGTTTTCAAGTACAAGGAGCTAGAATATTCAATACAGTTCATGTCAAGCATATAAATATTATTTTTTCATTTTCCTTCTAAAACTAGTTTTCTATTTAAAATAATCATGCATTTTGCAGAAAGAAATTTAATGTCAAAACCTTTTTCAAATAATTGACTAATGCTCAATAAGTTATGTTTTAGAACGTCAATTAA
>NW_021358197.1:0-237 GCF_001605985.2 Dendrobium catenatum | reverse complement strand
CGGTTATAACCGCCACAACAATCTAGAATTGCAGCGGTTATAACCGCGACAAATTCCATTCAGATAAACATATTTATAGTACTGTGGCGGTTTTAACCACCACAAATCTGGACTTTTGTGGCGGTTATAACCGCCACAAATGTCCAGAATTTAAAAAAAAAATTAAAAAAATCTAAATGTTCAATGCAATCTCATATACACATAAACAACATATTGTTATAGGAACTTTGACAAATT
>NW_021358196.1:0-359 GCF_001605985.2 Dendrobium catenatum | reverse complement strand
TGTCTTTAATGACCTAAATGTCCAAAAAAAAAATACATTTTTTTTTAAAAGATTTTTAATCAATTAGAATTAAACCCGTATTCAAAAATTTTTAATTGAGAGCTTTAACTAACATGAAAGTAACAGAAGTCTTAATTTTTATTTTTATTTTATGCTTTTACGTACTGATAAAATAGCTCTAGTTATAAAGAGCCATAGGTTTTTTTAAAAAAAAAAACAAAAAAAGAACTTTTATTAAAAAAACAAAGAGGTTACAAGAGGCTGAAATCAAAGTAAAAGCAAAAAAAGAAAATACAATAAATCAGACGAAAATGGCTCAGTTATTGGCCGAGGCTTCCAGCTCCCCGAAGCCACGCACC
>NW_021358195.1:0-242 GCF_001605985.2 Dendrobium catenatum | reverse complement strand
TAAGTGTTATTTTGGTCACTTGCCACCCACCGTTTCAACTAAGTCACTTGCTACACTTGAAAACCTTGCTGTCCAAAACTTTTCCTGCCCTGTTTAGTGACTTTTAAGTACCCGTAACCCTTTGTCAAGTTGCTGTCCACACTCCACAACACACCCTAAACGCTTAGACAAATTACGTCATTGTGATAGGGTGCTGTCCTTAGCTTTCCAGCAGTATATAAGAGCCTTAGGAGCACCCTACT
>NW_021358194.1:0-271 GCF_001605985.2 Dendrobium catenatum | reverse complement strand
TCCTAAGCACGATGCAATTGATTTGGCCAAATGCATAGCTTCCAAATTTGGGCGCAATGACAACGAAACCTAGGTTTGTTATAGGCGACGGTTTAAACACAATATGAATGCTATTACATGCATTTGTGAGATGTTGGATACCGATCCAACACCCCTATACGCATTGGCATGCCTCTTTGACTCTCACAAGAGAGCAAACAAACGGAAATCACCGGATCTCCACTGTTTTGCGGGGAGAGCAGCGCACATAGGTTTAGGGAAAGCAAACCAA
>NW_021358193.1:0-2774 GCF_001605985.2 Dendrobium catenatum | reverse complement strand
TTTGAAAAGCTGCTTTTAAGCCAAACAAACACTTCCCCATGAATGCTCTTCATGTATAATAGCCTACGTTTCAATTTCAATCGGCTTTTGGTTGAGTAGGTTGGAGAAATCGCCATATAAACTTTTCTAAGGGTTTCGGTTCGTCCTTCTGAACTGCATAAATCGCAATAAAGTTGATCTTAGATCAACGGCTGTGATAATGCGCTGTTCTGTGTTTGGGCGAACAGCGGATCACACCGATCCTTGCCTTACGTGGCCAAGTGGCCTGACCGGCCGCGTAAAGCTATTTTACCCTATGTGTTGTGACCTATTCTAAGGGTTTTTGAGAGATCTAACTGTCGGATTTTTGCGTTCTTGGGCTTGTTGGACTCGTGAAAACGGCAGGAGTATTTATCTAGTTTACGTCTAGCTCTGAATCTTCCTCGATCAAACGAAAATCAGCCTAGAACGTGAAAACATCTCGGATTCGCCGGGATCTCGCCGGCGACGGGCTTGGCCGGCAGGATTTTTGGTCGGGAAAGGTAGGGGATGGCCGTGGGAACTCTCACACCAAATCTCAAGGCTTGAGGAGGTCTGGAGCGAGAGTAATTGCAAAAAGATCCAAAATATGGCTTAATTTTTAGTATTTAAGGTGCCTCAACCTATCCTCAACGGTTGGGATTAAATCAGAAGCTTAATGGGAGGGAAACCAGGCTATTTAGGCCGTGGTTTGAATTTCAAAACGTTTTGGAGGCTTTAATTGCATTAATGAGCTCTTAATTCTCTCTAAATAGGTGTTTATGACCTATTTAAAGCCATGGTTGACCAAGTCCACGTTTGACTTGGTCAAACCAGTCAAGGGGGGCCAAGGGAGAGGAGTTATTGGGCCATGCAAGGTTTTGAAATTATTTGGATTTGAATTGGGCTCTTAATTGGTCAAATGGGTCAATTTTGACCCATTAAGACTTGGCTTGACCAAGTCAAAGGTTGACTTGGTCAACTCAATCCACCATGCCCATGTCTGGGCAAAATCGAGGTCAACACACCCAAGCAAGGAAGCAAGAAGGGAGATCAAAGATGGCTCTTGCCACCTTGCTCCTCCTCGACCACTGCCCGACCAATGCCTAACGCCAAACTTTAGCCTGACCACCCTCAACACCTTACTTCTACCAGACCACCAACTGGCGCCAGAACTTTCTCCAAACCACCGCCTGACACCGAACTTACGTCAGACCACCACTTAATGTTGGACTTCCGCTCGACCACCACCCGGTGCCAGGCTTCTACCAAGCCACCGCCCGAAGATAAATTTCTACCGGATTACTGCCCAATGCAAGAATTCTATCGGACCACCAACTGACGCCCGGACTTCTTCCGGATCACTAGCTAACACCGAATTTTTGCCAGACAACAGACTTATACCGAACTTCTGCCGGACCACCGATTAACGTTGAACATCCGTTGGACCACCGCTGATGCCAGACTTCTGCGAACCACTGCCTGTCGACGGACTTCCGCTGGACCACCGTCTGACGCTGGACTTCTGACGGATCACCAACTAACGCCTGAACTTCTGCTGGACCACCGACTAACGTCGGACTTCCGTCGGACCACCGAGTGACGTCGGACTTCCCCCGGACCACTGACTTACGCCCGATCCTCCGTCGGACTTTTACCCGACATTGAACTTCTACCCGTCGCCGTATTTCAGCTCGACCATCATCCTTAGGTGGACTTCTGCCCGGTCACCAATTGTAGATGGACTTACACCAGACCACATAAAGTCATTCCGACCATTGTCGCCATACAACGATCCTTCCAACCTCTGTCATCAAAATACGATCCTTCCGACCTCCGTCGCCAACTGATAACAATTCTTCCAACCTCTATCACCAGATTATGGTCCTTCCAATCTCTGTCACCTACCAAATATGGTTCTCGCGACTTCCATTGTCTGGCATCGATCCTTCCGCTCTTCATCGCCCACTAACAACAGTCCTTTTGACCTTTATCGTCAAATTATGGTTCTCCAACCTTCATCACTTGCCAAATATGGTCCTCCTGACCTACATTGCTCGACAATGGTTCTTCCTACCTCTGTCACCAGACTACGGTCTTTCCGACATCGGTCACCCCTCTACAATTCTTTCGACATATATCACCAGACAATGATATTCCCATCCTCTGTCATAATACTACGGTCTTTCCAACCTCCAATGCTCGTCGACTATGATTCATCCGACCTTCGTAGCCAGATAATAGCCCTTCTGACCTTTATTACCCGTGAACTACAGTCCCATCAACTACCGTCACCCTACTATGATCTTTCCGACCTCCGTTGTCAGCCGATTATGATCCTTCCAACCAAACAAACATGTTTATATTCCCACCATGTAATGCACTCTATATGATGTACATTTGTTACATCTAGCCAAGTCCATCTCCCAAAGAAGTGTCTCATTTGTAATCTATTGCAAATACTAGTGAATTCCTTCAAATTGGGCTAGACCCCATGGAATTTTCCCTCCTTTTTAGGTGTTTTCATATAAAAACTCTGATGTCTCTTACAAATGCTGCACACCTTATCTTTTATCTTATTTTGTTAAATATTTGTACAAAGTTAAAATATAAAATTTGTATTTTCTATCGCTGTAAATATTTCAAGGCGCAACCATTCTTTAAATATTTTGCATAAATTTAATATATTATAATAGCTTATAGTTATAGTCCAGAGCCCTGCATTGGGCACCCATACCCAGACCCACCCACGTACCCACCCATACCCAATGGATATG
>NW_021358192.1:0-270 GCF_001605985.2 Dendrobium catenatum | reverse complement strand
AGCAAAGTCAAAGCGCACCTAAAGCGCCGTCAAAAGCACAGGTGACGTGACAAATTTTTATTGGATGTCCAAACTTATTATGCTCGTCCGGTGACCAGATGCAATAATTTGCCTTGGATGGTGAGCAGATTGCCGGATAGAGGGCTTGGGTCGGAAGGCTTGAAACAGGATGCTCGGCTAGGGCAAGTTGGTGAAGATTAGGTTGAGGCCAGTAGCGAGGTCTTTGCTTAATTCTGGAGGAAGAAGGAGGTTGGTTGGGTTGCTTGCTGC
>NW_021358191.1:0-240 GCF_001605985.2 Dendrobium catenatum | reverse complement strand
AAAAAAAAAAATCTTTCTTATTTTTGACTTTCTCCAAAAACAATAACATCATCACCAAGCCCTAATTCAACTGTGAGGCTAACTATATGAATCATTTTCTTCATTGTGTACTATTAAGTGTCAAAAACTCATTTAAATATAATAAAAAATTTGCATTTCTAATATTGTTTAACCAAGTCTTTGTAGGTATTTTTCTACCTTTATTAATGTAGGTTGGATCTAATACATATATTCTCCTAA
>NW_021358190.1:0-255 GCF_001605985.2 Dendrobium catenatum | reverse complement strand
CCTGGCCGATATGATCGTATCAATCATCCTTAATTACCCCCTTGATTTCCTGATCAATTAAGGAATAATTTCTGAATATCGTCCAGGCCGATCAATGATCGTCCTGGCTGATAATTTAAAAATACAGTATACTTTAATTGTCTATGGCGGCAACTTCTTTCAATTTTAAGCTAATCCTCCTGGCCGATACACGTATCATCCAGGCCGATACACGTATTATCCAGGCCGATATGTTAATGACGGCTGCCCTAATTA
>NW_021358189.1:0-1164 GCF_001605985.2 Dendrobium catenatum | reverse complement strand
CGAGCTGCAACTTGATACCTCCTTCGTTCTATGAGCCCATTGCTTTCATAGTATCCAACTGTGATTCTTCACCACGCACTATTAGTATTAATATGGATTCTAGCCATAAATATTCAAATTAAGGAATAGAAGAATATTATTTCATTAAAAATTTTTGCTATTTTGTTTCATTCCAACAACATTCTGCTGCTGTAGGTTGACACCTCCTCCCTTAAGATTATATCATTTATATGGTATAGAACCAGGTTCTCAAATAATGATTATTCACAAAACTCCACTTCCACTTTTTTTTTTCTTTAAACTTTTTTTTAAATCAGTAAGGTCATTATAACTTTTCACTCTTCCTCAAGCACATTCATGTAGCCCACCATTTTGATTGGAGGTTTCTCAATTAAGTTGACCATAGCAACTATCCTTTATAACTAGTTTTACGGAGCCCTTCATTGATGGGAAAAGCTCATGTGATATGTTAATGGATCCCTACCGCTCCTCCAAAGCTCATTCAAGAAACTACCAAAAGAGTTTGTGAAGACTACACATTTCAAGGAGCCATCATCACGCCGAATATCTAATTGAAAGAATTGTTCTTATTCCTATTTAACTCATCATCAATAAGTAAAACCCATAGTCAACTAAAACATCAAATTTCAAAAATATAAACAATTCAAATTTCATCAAGAGTCATGTACAATAATCTAGTATAATTATTTTATCATATCAACTTTACATAAATGACTGGATTACAAAAGAATAGTTCTAAAATAAAAATGTACGTACAACCTGAACTTTTAACCTTATCAACCTTCTTCTCTACGCAGCTGGGGCTTTACTATTTCCTGAAATAACATGTAAACATATAAGGTGAGCAAACCACTTGTTCAGTAGGCTAGATAAGACATACTAAAGAATTCAATATTCATAATTAAAATAAATTGCTTAAGAAATAAATAGAAAGTTTTATAGTTCAATTAAAGTGATGTGAAAATTATTCTATGTTCTATCCCTAACATGATTACAACAGAGGTGAACTTCAACTAGTCAGTCAAAGACAAATGCATGAGATAAAATTGTAGCAAGATCTTTGACTTATGTAATAAATAATAAGTTGGCTCTTATAGGTGATCTTGTTCAAAAAAATGGTTGAGATTTGTGAAAAAATGGGCT
>NW_021358188.1:0-252 GCF_001605985.2 Dendrobium catenatum | reverse complement strand
TCTGATCAATATTAGTGGGTTCTATTGTTAAAATAAAGGCTGAGTGATTGACTTCTTTATTTAATCCACGCATAGTTCTAACACCCTCACTAGGTTCTCCTATAATCAATTCTCTTGGGTGGTTTTTAGAAAATCTTAAATCTCTAGGCAAAGGGTTTTCTCTTTCCAAATTTTCTTTCACATTTTCTTCTAAATTTAATCTATCAATCTTTTGAGAGTTTTCCTCAATCTCTTCTTCAACAATATTTGACT
>NW_021358187.1:0-437 GCF_001605985.2 Dendrobium catenatum | reverse complement strand
AGATATATAGATATAATTTTATATGCAACGATCCCATCAGAACTTATGTTCCTAAAATTGAAGAAGCGGCCAGGATGCTGCCACTTGGCAAGGTAAGGTTACCTCAGTCAGAAAATTATGGGTTTTTGTGCTCGGTTGTTTGACCAGATTAATTCTCTTTTGACTCCATCGTGGCCGCACATCTTGTCGTGGATAACAGCCAGAGCCAGGCGAAGAAATCTTCATTCTGCTATTAAGACAGATAAAGCTTTATAAACCTTACTGCTAAAATATTACTCAATTCCAGCATTCATAAAATTTAAAAAAATATATCATAAATCTTAAATTCTAAAATAAGTAGTTAAATATTGATACGGCATCAAAAAATCATCTTGATCGGGCACGAATCTCGAGTAAAAGTTAGTTTGAAACTTCAAAAATTAATTTCGGGAGCATAT
>NW_021358186.1:0-203 GCF_001605985.2 Dendrobium catenatum | reverse complement strand
ATGAAGTGGTTAGTACAACTTGTTATGTTCTGAATATGGTGAACATTATATCTAAATTAAATAAAACACCCTATGAGCTTCTTAAGGTTAGAACACCAAATTTGTCATATTTGTATGTTTTTTGGAAGTAAGGTGTTCATTCATAATAATGGAAAATCTCCATTATGAAAATTTGATCCAAAATCTGATGAAGAAATTTTTCT
>NW_021358185.1:0-246 GCF_001605985.2 Dendrobium catenatum | reverse complement strand
TCCTGCCCGATCAAGCTAATTTTTGGAGTACGTATCACGAATATTTATATCTCGCACATTAAAATGTAAATTTTAAAATTTGAGCACGTAGCCTAGATAAGCTAGTTAGTAGGTCTGTCAAAATCGGGTCACAGGTCGAGTTTGGGTCCAACTCGAAATTGACCCGACACTGTTCAACCCGACCCATTTTTTGCAAACGGGTTGGTTTTCCAAACCCGAACCCGACCCACTTCGGGTCCTGGTCAA
>NW_021358184.1:0-209 GCF_001605985.2 Dendrobium catenatum | reverse complement strand
AAGATTAAATTCTTGTGGTAAAGATCATCCAGGATGATCACAATATCATCCAATATGGTGTGATTAAATAAAGGGCTTCAAAAATCTTAAAAACTCAATACTGGTAGCAAAGATCATCTAGTATGATTGTAGGATTATCCAGGATGATGTGTAAAATTTGACATGATAGTCCTAGACAATCTAAGGATAGTCCTGGACGATCACTTCAA
>NW_021358183.1:0-298 GCF_001605985.2 Dendrobium catenatum | reverse complement strand
TACAATCATAAAAAGAACATTAAGGCATGTGATGGTAATTAATAATGAAAAGATTATAGAAAAAAAGTAATTATTGCTGTGAAAATATTTAAAATAATTAATAATTAAGATGCAATTTATTTTTTAGATTTTTATATCACGTGTTGCAAATTGGCACGTTATTTGAGAATATTTGTCATGCCGCATATTAATTTTTGAAGTCTAATTTGATGAAAATTAGTTGACATTATCCTTACTCAAAATTTTCCCAACATTAATATGCATAATATTTAAAATATTATATTAACACATTTATTAA
>NW_021358182.1:0-1284 GCF_001605985.2 Dendrobium catenatum | reverse complement strand
CAAAAAATCACAACCTAATCCAACAAATTTGGGGAGTTCTGAATTTTTAAAATATTGGGTCCAAAATGGACCCATCACTTTACAAATTAAGACCACAACAATCCATAGAGCATCTGGACCTATAAAAAAATGCAAGGAATACCTATGATTCTCTTAAATTTTTTACCGAAAAATGGGTCCAATTTACCACTGGATTATGAGAAAATTGCTAAAAGTTGATTTCAATCAAATATAAAATTTCACAATTCACTCATTAAAATACATTGAAAGTAATTTTAGAAAATACTAGGCCTCAATACCTTTCCAATGAAACCAAAATAAATAAATTGGAAATTATTACATGGCACGACACGCTGATGCAGTGGTATTAATTTGAGTTAGCATCTGATCAGGAAAGTGATATCGAGCACAAGACAGATGGACAGTGCGTGCACATGTCACAACGTTCCCCAATCCAAAACGTGCGATGCCTGCTAAAATCTTGGCATACATGTGATTTTGTCCAATAGTGCATGCACCATCTGATCGCCCTTGTATTGTGATCAAATAGTTCTGATCAAATCAGAACTTTTAGTTCAAAATGAACTAAAATTTTAAATGCTCATAACTTTCAAAATACTCAACCAAATTTTATAAAATTTTAAACATAAACTCACGGTAACTTAATCTTCTAATGTGTAGAGTTTGGAGTCTCCATGTATTGTAGATTTTGAGTGGTTTTAAATAATAGTTTTAACTAAAAGGCAAGATATCTCAACAACCAGTGGATGGATTTTGATAAATTGTTTTACCCCTTTTGTTCCTGGTGATGTCTTCTCAAACTTTATAGAAGACTCCCCAAGATGGTTCTAGTTATATTGAAAGTTTTTATGCAAACTTTACTTCCTCTTTTTACCATCCTCTCTATTCACTAAAATGGGGTTTTTAAGGTGGAAAATGGTGGGATAGTGGTTGTGAGGGGTAGAGAAACTCTTAGAGAAACTATGTGATATGTTTTGAGAGCTAGAGGCTATTAGGAGAAAGTTGAGAATCAAATGAGGGTTTTTTTGGTGGGTTTAGGTTACATGAACCCTCCCTCATCCTCTGAATGGAGGGCTTGGATTGGTTTGGGCCTTAGCTTTGATGCTTGGCACATGTCCAAAACTGTTAGAAGCCAGGGGGAAGGCTGGTGCTTGAGACATGCCCCTCTTGGTTTATGTGATGGGGGATCACTTACCTTTTTCCCTATTAGTATAAACTAATGCTTGGCTTGATTTAAAGATCTATAGTAGGGCTATTTCAAGA
>NW_021358181.1:0-207 GCF_001605985.2 Dendrobium catenatum | reverse complement strand
ATGCATTAAAAATATCACACACATCACTTGAATTTGACTTTAAGAAGTCAAAGGAGATAGAGAAAAATTTGAGGATTGAAAATGAAGTTTTAAAAAGGACAAATTTGAAGTTTCAAAATGATTTAGAAGCATGTAAGAAAACTAAGATGACTTCTACCTTTAATCAATTTCCAAAACCTAGGAAGATGCATTATAACTCAAATCACT
>NW_021358180.1:0-364 GCF_001605985.2 Dendrobium catenatum | reverse complement strand
TGGTAACCTCCCGGCCTCTCCCCCGTTTAGGGGAAAAACTAAGAGGCAACCTTCCCCTCGACGCTACGTGAGCGCTTCAGGTAGGTGTCAAAAATGACACCGCGGTCGCATATTTTATCAAAAATCCCCGCCCGCTACGTGAGCGTTTAAGGGTGTGGAGCACGAGTCAGAAAAAAGCAGATTTCCCCCCTCTGCACCACGTGGGCGTTCAGGGGTACTTATATGAGAATAAAGAACACATTTTTTTATCCCCTTTGCCGCAAGCACCGCACCGGTTTCCCGCTCTAAACGCTACTTGAGTGCCTATGGGGTTTGCCGGCTCGTTGCAAGCTTTAAAGAGGGATCCTTAAATCGTCGCAAGCAT
>NW_021358179.1:0-2558 GCF_001605985.2 Dendrobium catenatum | reverse complement strand
GTCGGGACAATCGAACGCTTCTCCGGGGACCTCAACACCATGGGCTGTATCACATTAGGATTCCAAACAAACGTCATATCACCGCGTTTCAGGCTTCTCACAATGCTCGGGCACGATGGCATGCCCGTTTGGGCCACCCTCACTCTCGGTTGCTAAGTTCTCTGGCAACACAAATACCGGAATTAGCCGGCCCTTACTCCTCTTTAGATGATTGTGTCTCCTGTAACGTTTCTAAAAGTCATAAGTTGCCTTTCCTACCTAGTTCTTCTGTGTGTAATAAACCGTTCCAGTTAATCCACTCGGACGTATGGGGTCCGGCTCCGATAGCTTCGATGAATGGTTTCTTTTACTATGCTATTTTCATTGATGAATTTACAAAATTTACTTGGCTATACTTGCTAACCTCCAAGAACGAAACATTTGCTAAGTTCAAACAACTTCATAATATGATTAAAAATAAATTTGGCTCTAGTATTCAAACCTTTAGGTCAGACGGTGGTGGTGAGTTCAACAGCACGGAATTTCGGTATTACTTGATCAACAATGGTATCACTCATCAAGTGAGCTGCCCTCACACGCCTGAACAAAATGGTACCGCAGAACGCAAACATCGCCATCTTCTAGACACCACTCGGGCACTTCTTCATGCTGCGTCTTCCTCATAATCTTTGGGCGGACGCCGTATCTACGGCTAACTACCTAATAAATCAGTTACCTTCCCCGAACTTATTAAACCACACTCCGTACTATCGTTTACATGGTAAAGAGGCCTCATACGATCATCTTCGAACATTCGGTTGTCTCTGTTTTTCGTGGACCAAACCTCACGCTATCAACAAGCTATCTCCTCGATCCACCGAGTGCATCTTCATAGGTTACTCTTCTCAACACAAGGGAAATCGATGTCTGCATATACCGTCCAAACGTATATACATATCACGGCATGTAAAATTTGTTGAAAATACCTTCCCGTTCACATTGCCCACAACAAACAAGCCCAACTACACGCCGCCCAGGACAGACAATCCACTGCTTCTTATTCCCACATCTCAGCTAACTCATTCTTCTTCACAGGTACCCATTGTCCGTAGCTCATCACAAGGCCTCTCCTCACCAATTCAAGGTGCATCACCTCAGCACACTACAACATCAACAAATTCCTCCAGTCACACCAGCCCTCATCCCCTTCCAGTTCACCCGATGCTCACTAGGCTACGGGCTGGCATAAGCAAACCAAAATTCATCTTCGATTTATCTGCGGTTCCAACCATCAACTCCACCCCCACGTCATACAAACAGGCATCTCAACACGAACACTGGCGCACAGCCATGAAGGCCGAATTCTCTGCTCTTCAACAAAACGACGCATGGTCCCTCGTCCCTCGTCCTGCTGACAAACCCATATTAGGATGCAAATGGACCTTCAAGAACAAGCTGCACCCAAATGGTCAAATAGCGAGACACAAGGCACGACTGGTCGCACAAGGTTGCTCGCAAGAATTCGGTGTCAATTACACAGAAACTTTTAGCCCAGTCGCCAAAATGGTGACAATCCGCATTCTTCTCACTATAGCTCTACAAAACCAATGGCCAGTTATCCAACTTGATGTCACTAATGCTTTTCTCCACGGAGACCTGTCGGATGAAATTTACATGAAACAACCTGCCGGTTTCATAGACTCCCAACATCCGCAGCATGTATGCAAACTACACAAATCAATCTATGGGCTCAAACAATCGCCGCGCCAGTGGTTTCAGAAATTTACGGCCTTCCTTCAATCTCTCGGGTTCCAATTCAGTAAAGCGGACCCTTCTCTGCTTCTCTACAACCAAAATTCCATTCAAATTTTTTTCCTTATATACGTTGACGACATTCTTGTTGCAGGCAATGACAACATCAAAATCGCTTTTATCTTACAGCAGCTGCACTCAGAGTTTCATCTAAAACAACTAGGTGAAGTCTCGTTATTTCTAGGAATACAAGTAAATAAAACGAAGCAGGGTTATTTCCTCAATCAAGCTCATTATGCCCGCGAACTCTTGCATCACGCCGGATTTCTGGACTGCAAACCGGCTGCTACACCAATGGGCACAAAGCGCAAAGCCTCCGCTGACGATCAACCGTTCCAGGATCCATCGCATTTTTGAAAACTCGCCGGTTCTCTTCAATACCTCACCATTACCAGACCAGACATCGCCTTTGCAATGAACTCGATTTGTCAACACATGCACAAGCCTCGCATCACGGACTATCAGGATCTCAAACGGCTCTTGAGATACATCAAAGGGACTATATTAGTCCACGTTATCAGTCTCTTGTACCTTCTTTCTTTACTTAGTCTATATATATCATCTCCTGTACTAAAACAATATAGAACAATATATACTTTTCTATTTTCTCTATTTCTCTGTCTGTTTATGCTTTTCCCTTTTCCGTCATCTTGCCTCAGGCAAGAACTCTGTCTTCTGTAATCTTCAGACGTCTCTAAATGAGACGGCGGAGAGGAGAAGGGAGCAGAAACATGGGAGGAGTTTGTAGGAGGGAAAGGAGAGTGAGT
>NW_021358178.1:0-268 GCF_001605985.2 Dendrobium catenatum | reverse complement strand
ATAACAACCATCCTATTCCAGCAACAAAACAACCCATATATATAGGAGAAGAAGGGGGAAATGACCATAAATTGCTCACTTAATTATACCACCCAAACAACCAATAGAGGCCTCTCAAGTTAGCCCATTTAATGATGAGTTAATGCACTTAATATATGAAAACAACAAGGTGGAAACCGAATAGCCAGCAGCAGGGAAATATGAGACAACAGCACGGGCGAAAACAACCAGCATGGGGAAAAATAGCTAGCATGGAGAAAACCAGCAG
>NW_021358177.1:0-293 GCF_001605985.2 Dendrobium catenatum | reverse complement strand
GATTTTACATCTCTATCTATTATTTGTATGTATGCTGGATCTTCGTACAAAGAGAAAATGTTAAGCCATTTATCTCTCTAGTGCCTCAAATGTTCTGGCTCTTTTTTATTTAAACTTTATATTAAAAATATACATAAAATAATATCAAAGCCATAAGCCAATTAAGTTTACATGATATTTAGAAAAAAACACCAAAAAAAGATATACAAATACATTACGCAATTCTCGGAGAGATCACAATCAACGAGCGATTGTTGTCAGAGAGATTGTGGTTGGCGTGCGACGGTGGTCAA
>NW_021358176.1:0-203 GCF_001605985.2 Dendrobium catenatum | reverse complement strand
TTTAGAAAGATTCATACCTCCGCGGGGTAGTCGTGGATGACGCATGGATCGAGGGGTCACTCGCCTACCTCGTTGTAGGTGTCGCACCGGGTTCCCTCCTACCACGGCCAACAAAGGCGTGCTTAGGTGGTTTGCCGGTCTGACATGAATATTGAGGTAAGAGAGTGGAGGGAATATTTTTGTTTTTGCCTTCTTTTTTTATA
>NW_021358175.1:0-226 GCF_001605985.2 Dendrobium catenatum | reverse complement strand
ATTTGAAGGTTAAAAGCCAAAGAAAGCTTAATGATTTGATGGAGAAGCAATGACCTATTTGGGTAAACTTGAGAAAGTCTTGAAAAGAAGAAGGCGACAATGATAAAAAAGAAAAGTTGATGAAGACAATATCTTTAAAGGAAGTACTCTACAAGAGAATAAATTAGTTATAAGATAATTTTTTTTTTAAATTTTGGTTAAATTAAAGGATTTCACGGTTCTTATG
>NW_021358174.1:0-306 GCF_001605985.2 Dendrobium catenatum | reverse complement strand
ATCATCGCTTGATTATAGTTGCTTAACTTTGAACTTCGCTCAAAATGAAAGAGGGGGCATGTATATCTAAAGAACTTAAGAACTTCACCCCCAAAGTTTGATGCTGACTGCACCACCAATAGCCATCACTATCTAATTATAATTGCCAACTTTCAACAACCGACCTTCATCTCCTACTAACTTCATAGTTAATAAAATATCGACACACCATCACTTATAAAACTTATGCACATTGTCAACATAAAACACTAATGCTCACTGACAAAAAATGACCATCTATAACATTGATGAACACCATCACCTATA
>NW_021358173.1:0-220 GCF_001605985.2 Dendrobium catenatum | reverse complement strand
TTTTTATTTTACTGCTTTTTATTTTCTGCTTTTAATTGTGTGTTTTAAAAATTATTGTTGAAAAACTTTTTATAAAAAGAAATCATTAAAGTTTAATTTCGGTTAAATTTATCAAAAGAGGGAAAATTTTTAACTACCAATTCACCCCCCTCTTGGTTGCCTTGGGACATTAACTTAGGTTTAACAACCTATTCACTAGACTCAACAGTAATGGCCATCT
>NW_021358172.1:0-242 GCF_001605985.2 Dendrobium catenatum | reverse complement strand
CTGCTCATGCTGCGGAGGACTTTCGTATGTTTCGTTTTAAATCAACCAAACGTGCTAATTTAATAAATGCCTGTAATTAATTTACTTTACTCTTCTAATGCTGCATACCAAACAGCCCCTTAGTGAAACCAAAGGTACCACCGATTTGAGGTTGAACAATGTCAATTAAAAATAAAAAAAATAATTATACTTTTAACAAGTTTTACTTTAGAGTCAATTCAGAAATAATTTAAATCTTGTAT
>NW_021358171.1:0-304 GCF_001605985.2 Dendrobium catenatum | reverse complement strand
ACTTACCTTCTACAGAAAGAAAGCAGATCAATAAAATAAAACTGAATAAAGAGTGGCCACAAACAATTGGAAATTATTGTCTTTATAATACTTTGAGATCATACATCATGAATTACCTTCTACATCTGCAGGTGAACCAAATCATTGGAAATTATTGTCTTTATAATACTTTGAGATCATACATTAGCACAAATATATTCATTAATTCATGCAGTATCACAAACAATTATGAAGAAAGATAGGCATATGCTTTCAATTTTGTTGGGGAGAAACTTCTCACTTTTTGTTTCTTTATAACTCATAT
>NW_021358170.1:0-298 GCF_001605985.2 Dendrobium catenatum | reverse complement strand
TGTGTGTGAGTCTGCTTTAATTAGCCTAAATATTCCAAAAAAAAAAGTAAAAGATTATGCTATTCACATTTTCATGTTCTTAATAGATGTTTTCAACTTTTAATAGTTCAAATATATCTTGAATATGAAATTCTTTTATTTTCTTTTTTTATGTTTTATTCTTAATATTATTATTAACCATGAGTTTCATGTACTCAACCAACGCATCCTGCAACAAAATTCATGTGAGAAGCTTTCAATATATATATATATTTTTCTCATCAAATTATTAAGATTATATTACATTAATTTTAAAATT
>NW_021358169.1:0-690 GCF_001605985.2 Dendrobium catenatum | reverse complement strand
TTGAAGTTTGAGAAGCATTTATGGTAGATTAGTGATGCTTTTATGAGAATGTTGAGGGTCTTGCTCATATTTCATTGATTAGAACTCAATTCCAAGTGCAAGATCTGTAAAAGCCACAAAAAAATGCTTGACACTTTCAGTAATTTAGCTGTGGAGAAAAGTATTGAGTAGTTATAATAAGATCATGACCGACATCATCTCATGCATCCATAAAAAATTTGGAAGTACACGTCTGAGCTACAAAATTTGTCCTTCCCAGTAGAAAATAAAGCCTACTTTATATTAATGTCCTAAAAAAAAGAGATCATAAATGTTTCATCATATTGGGACGCATAATCACCAACATGAATTAAATTTGAAATGATTTCAAAGAATATAAGAGATGCTATTTAAATGACATAGAAATGAGCAATAGCAGCATTGCTAATATCATTGGAAATGAAGAGAGCCCTAGGAAGTATCAATATCCTTGACAGAGTTGTAATTTCTTTTGCATTTAATGTGATGATAGAGAAATTTGATATCATATTGCCCTTAGCAAGCCAGACAAACTTAGCCCTCTGATTGATCTATTTGACCTCCATAGATTTGAAAAGAACAAGCTTCTTATGAATACGCATAGTAGATCATGATGATGCACTTCCAGTAATTCAAAAATATATGTTTGATTCATTTAGTGTTTTTAAAGGC
>NW_021358168.1:0-229 GCF_001605985.2 Dendrobium catenatum | reverse complement strand
TCGCTTTCATTCAAGCTGTAATTTGAATTGGGCCATCAAGCTCTTGAGCTATCCCTATATCTCCATTTTTTCTTGAAGAATTTGATAAGAATATCTTCTATCTGATTCTTATCTTCCATAGCATTCCCCTCCTAATCCTTGAGCTTTACTATGTTATTCATTCTTCTTTTAGCACTTGCATATGAGTGAAACATTTTTGAATTACAATCTCCATCATTCATCCACTTGA
>NW_021358167.1:0-345 GCF_001605985.2 Dendrobium catenatum | reverse complement strand
GATCCCTTATTTTAAATTAATATTGTTTTAAACCAAACTCCCATGGTTAAATAATTCTGACTAACTTATTTAAGTTTACTAAAAATTTTATAATTAATGAATGTATTTATTTAGTTAATCCTTAAATCCAACTATAAGCTTTCCTTAAGTATTATGATTATATATAATAGTTAATTTATATGTATACAAGTTTGGTTATATATCCTAGGTACCATTTTTTTTATTTAGGCATTCATTAATTTATTTTTTTCTTTTTTCTTTTATTTTTTTAGGCTAAATATGCTATATTTATTTTAAAGGCTTATTTATTGCCTCCATTTATTATTTTTAAATGGGTTTAGAAAT
>NW_021358166.1:0-1480 GCF_001605985.2 Dendrobium catenatum | reverse complement strand
AAGCCTTTGGATGGGAGAATTGGTTCTTCTCATGATCATAAGGAATCATCTAACAAGTTTAATGTGCTAGCTTTTGGTTCTGAAGCTAGTAAGGAAGCACAAATAGGTAATATCCCTGTTCAAGTTTAGCAGGTTACCTTGCAAGCTACTGATACAGATTTTGAAGAAATCCTTTCGAATTCTGATGTTGTCCCAGTAGAATATGGATAGTTTGTTCAAAAATCTATCAACATTGATGTTGATTCAAAAATAATTGTTGGGTCCATCCTTTATACTGAGCTATTTGAGAATGAAGCTATAATAGTTGTCAAAGAAGGAAATGGTGGAGAAGTTCTTGCTGGTGTGGATGTTCTAGATATTGATAAAAATGTTCAAATTTTGGAAAAGATAAAGACGATGCGGCTGATTCTCTGGTTGTTAAAGATAATGTGAATGATAAGTAATGTTTGATTGAGGATGGAAAATTTCATTTGCCACCTAAATTTGTTCATCATAAGAAGAAGTCAGATAAAGATTTGAATTCTTTTGAGCCTATCAAAAGAAGCCTTAGAGGAAGTAAAATGGAAATTATTGGTGAAAGTGAAGGTGGATCTTCACCATTCTAATCATAAATGAGCTTATGAAGGGTGGTGACGATAGGTATCAAAATAGACGTGATAAAGTTTTGGAGGAGGTTAGCTATCTGCGGCCGGATGTGGTAAGTTATTCCATCAATGGTGTAATCTTTCAATGGGAGTTCTTGCTTTATAAAAATATGGAGCATCTTGGTTGGTGCATTGGAAATCAAGGAGTGGATTATATGAAGATGATGAATTTTGTGAAGATCCAGTATTCTTCAAAGACTGAAGGTTCTTATTTACATGTTTTGCTTTCTTTTATTAGTTGTTATTTTCATTTTTATTTTAGTTTTAAATTAAGCATGAGCGAGTATTTGGAAGATGGGGATAGAATAAAGAAATTTAAGAATCTTTCTGCTCTTTATTTTTTACTTAATCGGGAATTCTGGGATGCTAATCAACCTTTTTGGTTGTTTAATTTTTGGTATCCCCTCCACCCCAACTGGTTTAAAATAAAGAGTAGAGGATCTAATTTTCTTTATGACATTTCATATCTTTCTAATATTCTTCTTGTGCTTGATTTTTTGTTTAATAAGGCTTCCTTGTTTTTAAAGGATTGACATTAGTTTTTTATAGTTTTGTTTTTTAAAGCAATTTTCATCTTCTCAAAAAAAAAAATCAAATCAAATAATTGTCATCATTTTTTCTAATTAATTTAACTAATCGTACTAAATGATATGAATCATCATGTATGATTATTTAAATGATTTACGTAATTGATGGCTGAGAATTGAGAAAAGTAAAAGAGATTTAATCAAGAAAATATCATGATGTACGAATCATACCATACAATTTAAACAAATATAGAATGAGTATTATCCCTTATTATAATCCAATCCAATATCCAAGATGTAGCAAACAAA
>NW_021358165.1:0-552 GCF_001605985.2 Dendrobium catenatum | reverse complement strand
ATATTAGCATATTAAGATAAATAATGATTGTTGCATCATGTAATATTCGTGACTGTAGAGAGATATAGAGTTCAGTGTTGAAGCTTTCTATGAAGATGTAGTATACAGGCAAATAAGATAGAGGGGTGCAAGCGACATAAGTGACACCAAAATTTTTATGTAAAAAATCCTGAAAAGAGGAAAAACTAGGGGTGTTGATATTTGACACGACCCGAAAATCTGACTTGAACCCGACCCGAAAATTTCGGGTTATGGTCAACCCAAACCCGAAATGGGTCGGGTTCGGGTTGATCCTTTGACCCGAAATTGACCTGAAAACCTATTTTTGACCCGACGACCTGAGATTGACCCATTTCTAACCCGAAAAGTGGAGATTGACCCATTTTTGAACCCGAAAACTAGTATTTTTTTATGGTCTCGGGCAGGGGTGTCAATTTCGGGTCACAGGTAGGGTTTGGGTCGAACCCGGAACTGACCCGGGTTCAAACGGGTCAACCCTAACCGACCCGGGTAGACAAACGGGTTGGAAAACCGAACCCGGACCCGACCCGG
>NW_021358164.1:0-297 GCF_001605985.2 Dendrobium catenatum | reverse complement strand
CCCTCTCCCCTCCGCCTGTAGACCCGCACGGGTCCAGACCGGACCGGTTCAGGGTGAACCGGTCCATCAATACCGCCTTCTAGAAGATCAACCTTGTCCTCAAGGTTGAAGTCTGGAAACTGCTCCTGCAGGGCTTCGTATATCTCCCAAGTAGCCTCATGTGCCGGTAGGTCCTTCCACTCGATGAGCACCTCCCTCTTGCCTTGATCATTCTTCCTTACTTCCTTCACCTGTAGAGGCTCTAATAAAAATTGCATATCTTCTGTGAGACCTTGGGGTATAGTAGGAGTGACCACA
>NW_021358163.1:0-434 GCF_001605985.2 Dendrobium catenatum | reverse complement strand
GAGGAAAATTATAGTAATTATTTTGCAGAAAAAAAAATCTTGTAAAGATTTCTGTTAAACGGACAAAAGATGAAGGCTATCAATTTGCAACAATGGAAAGTGGCCGGACAGTAAATGGAGGCTGTTAGATTGCAGCAATTTAATGATGAAGGTTACAATCATGGGAAAACAGACAGGCCATCGGTTAGCCCAAGGGAAAATAATACAAATACGTGAATAACTATAGAAAAATTATAATAGGTAAGATATGATGATGAAATTATATGAGTTGTTCAAAATCCATCATAATGATGGACAGCCCTTTTTTTTTCCTTGAACTAATTAGCTCCACTGATTGCTAACAAGGAAGCAGGGTCCTCATGAATCTATGAGGTGTTAGCTGAGAGGGAAGAAGTTTTGGGTAGCAAGGGAGAAGGTGGACCACTTGTTTTAGC
>NW_021358162.1:0-215 GCF_001605985.2 Dendrobium catenatum | reverse complement strand
TAATTCTATGGAGATTGAGCTCATCAGGTGGGATCCCGAGCTCGCTGTATCGGCTGTGGAGACGGCGGCGATCCAGCGCGGGGAGGAACCTCGCTTTGTTTGCTCGCTGCCACGGACATGGCTAAAGACGCGGGAGAATTTTGAGGAATTCAACCAGGGGACTCCCTATATCTCTCCCTATTCCGAAGTGTGGTCGGATGAATGGGAGGAATCGG
>NW_021358161.1:0-298 GCF_001605985.2 Dendrobium catenatum | reverse complement strand
GTGGGGTTGAGGGTGCCAAGGGGTGTGAGGGATTCCACATAATTTTGTTTTTTCTATCAACCTGTACCTTGAGTCCTCTGTATTGTGGGTATGGAGTTCTTGGGGAAGAGTTCTTGGAAAAGTCTTTGGGTAAAAGACTTACTAATATAGGAGGCTAGGGGATGACATTTTCACCATGTCGAGGAGAAGAAGGAGGGTTAACATTTATATAATAGAGAGGAGTTGAAGGAGGGATGACATCTCAAACATAGTGAGGAGCTAAATGAGGGAATGACATCTCTACTATGTGAGTAGAAGA
>NW_021358160.1:0-450 GCF_001605985.2 Dendrobium catenatum | reverse complement strand
TCATCTTGCTTCTTTGTAGGAGAAAAAAGAGGGGGGGGGTGGTGTAAGTTTGAGTATTCAAGCTTAGTCTCTTGTAATTTAACTTTAAATAATTCCTTAGTTATCATAAATAAAAAATATTCGCTTTTTTAAAATGGAGGAAATAAAATGATTTCCTTGTATTATTAATAGCAGGTTCTAATCAAGGAAACTTTATGGTCTGCGTACCTTCTTATCAATTTTGTACTCTTTGGTTGATAGAGGTATACCATAATACTTTTAATGTCATATTATTCTGCTTGAGTTGTTGATGAGGACATCGAAGATCAACGGCTACAATCATGTTTATTTATTTTGATGTATTTGATTTTTTTATTTGTACTTTTCTCTTTCTACCCTCAGTTGAGGGCTTTGCCTTATGTTTGCCCTATGGGCAATTGTGTCTTTTTGTTTTCCTTCATGTATTTGGCT
>NW_021358159.1:0-261 GCF_001605985.2 Dendrobium catenatum | reverse complement strand
ATTCTCATATTACATTTATTTCTCATGAGTGATGTTTTAGGTGTTGCATCTTTTCTGTTCAAATAATTTTGAGCTACTTATATAAGTTCTTAGTGTTAATCCTCATTTTTCTTAATAATCCATTGTCTCTATTTTTACCCATCAATCTAAAATTTATATATTTTCTACCATCCATTTTTCATGCCCAAAATAATTAAGTCTATTTAATCACATTATTTTAAATACCATTTCTGCTGAAGGCTATTACTTCTCTTCTTTATA
>NW_021358158.1:0-631 GCF_001605985.2 Dendrobium catenatum | reverse complement strand
GTACGATTTCTGATTTTCCTGAAATTGATAGAGTGAATTGATAGTATCCGCTGCAGTTTCTTTTCTGTAATGTAATTATCTCTGGCTCTGGATATATGCATGTATGGAATGATATGAGGAAACCGATAGAAAGAATAGAAAAAAATAAGCAAAGAAAAAAGAGGAGGCACTAGAACGATCAGATGAATCCTTTCGCTACACGGATCTTGGGGTTGTTACATTTCTCATGAGAAAGGAGGAGAAAATGAGGAAGAGAAGGGAAGAATTTAGGAGCTTCCTTGTTGTCGACCACCGCTGGAGTTCTTCCTGGCCACCAATGGACTTCCGCCCGTTCGTCGACCATCGCCGAAGTTTTTCCCGGCCACCGACGAACTTCCACCCATTCTTTGACCATCGTCGGAGTTCTTTCCGACCACTGCCGGAATTCTGCCAGTCTACTGACCACCGCCGGACTTCCGCCCACCCTCACGCCGACCACCACCAGAACTCTTCCCAACCACAGATGGACTTTCGCCAGTCCGGCGACCACTGTCAGACTTTCGCCAGTCCGGCGACCACTGTCAGACTTTCGCCAGTCCGGCGACCACTGTCGGACTTCCGCCAGTCCACCGACCACCACCATATTTTCGCC
>NW_021358157.1:0-1970 GCF_001605985.2 Dendrobium catenatum | reverse complement strand
GGCTCTTCTTCTATATCACTGATGACATGTGCTTTTCTTGATTCCTCCTTGAAGATTGCTCTAAATGATCTGTCATTGTAATAGAGCGGTTCTTCATATTCTTAATCAGGATAAACCAAGTTATACTTCTTTTGTAGAACATAGGAAACTAAGTGTCCTAAAGCAATATTCCTCTTTCTTTTTTATTCTGCATGGCCAATTTCAGAAAGCCTATAAAGGTAGTCAAGAATAAGTTGGGCTTCATCTATAGGTTTATTGCTCATGATTAAGAAGGTAACCATGAAAAGAAGTGGGGTAATATTGACTCTATCACCAGCTTTCGGAATGAATGAAGTTCTAAGAACATACTGGATGATGCGAGCATTACGGACAAGACCGGATACCCTAGCCACATGCTCAGTTAAATCATTTCCTCTAATCACCCTATTGATTTCATATCATTTATATGTATCATTAGTGATTAAGGTATGGGCTCTACTCCTCTCAGTCCTTAAATTTAGAAAAGCTCCTAAGTCGTGTTTAGTGATTTTAACTTTTTGTTTGAAAAAAAAGGAACGAATTACATAATGGTCAGAATTGAAGGACATATTGGCTAGAAAGTAGTGGAAGGTTTCTTTGTTATAGAGGTGGACCAGAGTAAGGATAAAGTGAAACTGAGTTGAAGAAAATAAATGCATTACCTTAAAGAAAATATCTTCTTGAATTAAAATTCGAGAAACAAAAGCTAATCTAGGAAAAGAATCCTCATTTTCTTTAGACAGCAAGTTTTCGGACGAATTCCTTTGTGGCTTCTTTAGTAAGACCTTTTGACGCTTACTTGAACTGGCCATTTGAAAATGATCTAGAGTAAGATAGAAATTGAAAGTGATGTTTAGCCTGTGACTATTGAGTTAAAAATCCCGCCTATATATTGAAAATAACATGTTCGTACCAGACAAAACATTTTCATCCCATACAAAATTTTCAATCATCCCGTACAAAATTTTTAGAATGAAACGGCTTTTCGTAATCAATGTTACTTACGAAGCATCCTTTCATAAAGACTTTTGACTAGCCTGATCGTACAGACGAACACGTGTTCGTCCTGGGACGATCAGAACTTATATCGTTTTAATGACAGTTAAAATCATCCCCTACATTGAACCGACATGTGTTGGACCAGACGAACCAAAGGTTCGTACAGACGAAGTTCATATTAAAAACTATCTTATCCATTCAACTGCTTAAATCATTCATCCCATCATTTGAAAATTATTTCGTCCCGGACGATCATGACAATCGTACAGACGAAGAACATTAAAAAAAAACCATCACTCAAACGGTTCAAAATTCGACAGCTTGTCACACTACACAAATTGTCCCGTATGAAAATATTTCATCCCGGATGAGGATGACCAAAAAAAATTTTGCACTCAAACAAAAAATTACAATTTAAAAACAAAACAAAACAAAATAAATACCAAATACAACAAAGAAGCACAGACTCTAAAAGGAAAAATTATACAAACAAAATCATAAATAATACAAAACATTTAAATAATAAACAAACATCAATGTTGCAAGAACATTTTTATTTAAGCATTTAAATCAATCACACCAAGCCTTGTTCTTAATGCACTGAAAATATCAAAGGCAAAAGGTTTTGTAAAAATATATGCAAGTTGATTTTCAGTTGTAACATGAATGAGTTCAATTTCTCCCTTGGATACGTGATCCCTTATGAAATGATGTCTTATGTCTATGTGTTTGGTTCTTGAATGTTTAATAGGATTTTTAGAAATGCAAATAGCACTAGTGTTATCACAATAAATTAGAATAGTGCCTACAGACAATCCTAAATCAATCAACTATTGTTTCAACCAAATTACTTGTGCCACACAACTTCGTAAGGCAATATATTTAGCTTCTGCAGTAGATAGGGCTACTGAATTTTTTTTCTACTGGACCAAGAGACTAAAGAATTTCCAATG
>NW_021358156.1:0-200 GCF_001605985.2 Dendrobium catenatum | reverse complement strand
AAGGAGTTGGGTTCTCTGCCTTGCCGGGGGTGGCAAAGATGATGTGTTTTGTAAGGGCTTCTTCGTCTAGCTGTGGGGCTAAAGGAGAGACACTTAGTTTAGTGCAATACTTGGAGGGTTCCTCCAAGGAGTGGATATAGATCAAGGTTTGACCAAACCACTGTAAATCTGGTGTGTTATTTCCTTTATTACTTCCGCAT
>NW_021358155.1:0-249 GCF_001605985.2 Dendrobium catenatum | reverse complement strand
GTAGAATAAGTCTTGATTCTTATATGTTCTGCCAACAGAATATATTGTGTTAATTATTTCCATAAATCTAGTATGCATATCATAAATAGGATCAAAAGGAGACATACAAAATAATTCGTATTCATGAATAAATCTATTTATGTGAGATATCTAACCTCACTAGTAAATTCATAAGTTAAAATTGCTTTATCCCAAATTTATTTTGTTGAATTTGTTAAGATAGTTGCTTTTTGCATGCTTTACATTTTT
>NW_021358154.1:0-223 GCF_001605985.2 Dendrobium catenatum | reverse complement strand
CCCGTTTCCCTAGTAGTGAGAAGAGCACCAATTGCTCCCTTAGACATGCAAACAAGGGAGCCCTCATTGTTCACCAAAGGGGACAAAGTCCCCGTCCGTGTCATCATGTAGGTTCTTCCGTCTCTTCCTCGGCAAGGTGGCTATAGGCCCCAGCTGAAGTAACTGCTTTTCCAGGAAGGTTTTAGGGGCCTTGTGGTGTCGTTTGGAAAGGTTAATCATGCTA
>NW_021358153.1:0-208 GCF_001605985.2 Dendrobium catenatum | reverse complement strand
TGGACTGCTACTTCTGGATCTAAACCGGGCATCTCTATATAGTTCCAGGCAAAGCAATTCTTAAACTCAGAAATGAGTGCAACATAATCTTGAGCCTCTGATTCGGATAACAAAGCGCTATGAAAGATAGGCCGAGGATCCGATTCAGTGCCCAAATTCACCTCACACAACTCGTCCATGGCAGAACTGGCGCCATCTTCGAATTCTC
>NW_021358152.1:0-208 GCF_001605985.2 Dendrobium catenatum | reverse complement strand
TAGCTTGACAAAAAATTCATTCAACATTAGCTTAGTAAAAATAATAATATTTAGTGGGCTTTGTTTTTTCTTAAATATGATGTGGAGTTTTGATTTAGATATTATCAAAAAAATATCGATATATTATATTATATTATATTTTTATTTTAGCTACAAATGGACTTCTCAAATTGAAATGCAATAATGGACATAATTCATTTTTTTTCTT
>NW_021358151.1:0-361 GCF_001605985.2 Dendrobium catenatum | reverse complement strand
TCTTAATGTTCTTAAAATTCATGGTTATTTTGTGTCAACTTTTGAATTGAATGGTGCGGCGGCATAACCACAATATCAAAATGACTGCTCATTTAAAATAAAATAAAGTTAACTTTCCAATATTATTTATGACACCTCTTATGAAATTTGTAGCAAAAAGTACTAGGCTTATTTAGCATTAATTTATCCAAAATATATAACTCATATTTATATTCTTTCCTTTTGAACATTTAGGCCAATTAAGACAAATCAACAAACACATTATATACGCATGACTCAAATTTAAGACATCTTCATAGATAGCCATAACTCCCAACCAACAGACGAGCTGTGTTTTGTTTTGTTTTTTTTTTTTGTCTGC
>NW_021358150.1:0-316 GCF_001605985.2 Dendrobium catenatum | reverse complement strand
TGCCATTGCATTTATCACATGTTTCTTTTTGATTTTGTGTTGTGGATTGTTCTTCCCTATGTTAGAGAGAGAGCCCCTATTCTCTAATATTTGGAGGATATACTCACAACTAAGTTTTTTTTTTAGGGGTTATTAAAGAGTTTCTAGCTTGCAAAAGTTTAAAAAGGAAAGCAGGCCAATGAAGCCAAAATTGAAAAGAATACTATATACACAAAAGTGTATCAAAGAATCAAAAGATGCTCAAAAGAGCAAATCAAATAACAAGAGGCATAAAATGAACCAACTAAATGCAAGCTATTCTCTCTTTGGTAAAACT
>NW_021358149.1:0-261 GCF_001605985.2 Dendrobium catenatum | reverse complement strand
CGATCGTGAGATCGGCCGGGACGATCAAGCCAATTTTTAACCATCCAGCTCATCTTCAGGGCGAAGTTCTGGTCGATTGTCTATATTTTGAACTAATCGTACATACGATATTATTATCGTCCTGGACAATAAAGTCAGCAACTTATAATTATTGATCTCCTTTGAAGCTCTTCTATTTAAGATCTCTTGTTCAATATTTTTTAGAACACTTTGGCTGCTATCTTGACCTGAGAAAATCTAAAGGAGAGAGAGAGAGAGAGA
>NW_021358148.1:0-228 GCF_001605985.2 Dendrobium catenatum | reverse complement strand
TTAGAAACAAAACAAGAACTAATTACAAGTAAAAAACGGATCACATTCCTCCTTGAGTAAATTTAGCAACAAGGAAGGAATGCTATGAAAGGAAAAACTATCAAAAAAGAAACTCCTCTCCAATGCCATAGTAGCACAACAATTAGCTACTTTATTACAACCTCTATAAGCATAGAGGAAAACGACTTTATTGAAATCATTTAGGAAACACAAATCCTTAGTCGGCCA
>NW_021358147.1:0-221 GCF_001605985.2 Dendrobium catenatum | reverse complement strand
CGCCACGTTCTATTAAGATTTCTTTTTGAGTGATTTTTTTATTGTTTCTTTAAATAGTTTTCATGAGTAAAATTTTTATTAAAAAGTCATTTTAAGTAGTAAAAAAGTCATCCAAAATGAAACCTAAGTATTTCATAAATATTTTATTTATAATAAGAATTATATAGAATCTCTTCCCTCAGATTAGTTTTATGTGACATTGATTTTTAATGCCATGTGTT
>NW_021358146.1:0-560 GCF_001605985.2 Dendrobium catenatum | reverse complement strand
GGGGTGCGGACTCGACGGAGTCGAGCTCTTTTTCACCACGGGAGAATGATGCGGACATCCAACCGTCCATGGCTATCCGAGGAGCTGAAGCTCAACGACTGTCATCGTCCAACGTTATCTTATATTCTATTTGTAATTTTTAAATTTTTATTATGAATTTTTCATTTTTACCCTCACTTATGAGGGTCATCCTATGTAAGCCTTAAGGGCATGCGTGTCTTGTTTTAGTTTCTTAGGCCTATATATAGAGGCCCCTTCTAGTGTAATGTGATGATAAATTGTTAATGAAATTTTATTCTACTTGTTTGATCTCTTAGTGAGTTCATAAGAGGAAAAGGATCTCTTTGTGAGTTCCGAGATTCCCAAGAGCTCTTTGTGAGTTCTTGAGGAAGTGGTGCTTGTAGATCTCTTTGTGAGTTCTATTGGAAGTGTTGCTCGAGGTGTGTAGTTACGGATTTTCTTTTTCCTAAACCCAATTTATTTCTTCTCTACCTAACCAAACTCTCTTCCTTCCAAATTCCCTCCACCGGCTCCCATAAGTCCACCGCCGACCACCCCAG
>NW_021358145.1:0-479 GCF_001605985.2 Dendrobium catenatum | reverse complement strand
CTCCCTAATGTAATTGATGTTGCCTCTACTTTTAATCCTTGCATATAAAAACCCCAAATCGTCATCCCCATGAGATAACCATTTGGCTTTAGCCCGCTGAATAGTCCAGGAAGCCCAAGCCTTTTGGAAATGGGACAAAGAAGAATTGATGAGCTTGAGAGAATTGTTAAGTGTCATGTCCAGCGGGTTGGAGTTAATGAGATCAAGACAAATTTTCTGTTGAGAAATCAACGAGTCAATTATGTCCTTAAGAAAGGAAGAATTACTCCACTTGTGATTCTTCAGGTGCCCTTTTAAACATTTCAATTTATAGTATAAGTTGGCAATAGGACTAGCAGCAGAATGCTTAGCAAGGGCAGAAATAACCATATTCCAATAGCCATCCATATTCACCCAGTAGTTTTTGAATAAAAATCTCACACCAGTAACCGTGGGAGCTCCAGATAAAAGAATCAAGGGTGAATGGTCAGAGCACATCG
>NW_021358144.1:0-702 GCF_001605985.2 Dendrobium catenatum | reverse complement strand
GATTAGTTTTGGGAACCCAAGTGAGTTTGGGTTCCTCTTTATGCTTGTATGAATGAGATGTATGCATGTTATGCTGTGATGGATGCAGTTTAGGTCTCCACACTAAGTGTGTCCTACGGTGAATTGTGCATGTGCGGGCTATGTGACCTAGCATGCCACAAGAGAAGCACCTAACACCATCAAATGGGTTTACTAATCTATGTGGGTGGTGGTGCCTCTTACTAAAGTGGTGTGATGCATGCTGTGTTGGAGGTTGACTAGGTTGGGCTAATGTGGGTGATGCAATTTTTTCTTCTAGTTCTTTAATTCTTTCTTTAAATGTATTATTTTGATATGTCAATCCATGAACTTCCCTTTCCAACAAATGCTCACTATGATCTATCTCCCATGCAAGTTTCTCTAGTTTTTAAAACTCAACTTTTAGTTAAATATACATTGTTTTCAAGGATTCATGCGCTTCTTTAATTTCAATATGCTTCTTATTTAATGCATCATACTCATCAAGAAGTACCATATAATCTCAATCTAAATCAGAGTTCTCCTTAAACAAGTTAGCATGCTCAGTTTGTAAAGAACTAAATTCAATATTAAGTTTAGCATGCATCTTTTTCAACTTTCTATACGAGTCTTGAATATTCTCAGAAATAAGTAGTAATTCTTCATATGAAAGTTGACATACCTCATCCTGATCCAATTGATCAA
>NW_021358143.1:0-256 GCF_001605985.2 Dendrobium catenatum | reverse complement strand
AGAATATCCAAAATCAAAATTTTCCAAAATATTTTGTCCAAATTTTAATTATTATGAGTTTTAAAATTTTTGCATTTATTTACAATATATGAGATCTATATATAATTAATTAATTAACTCTTATATAACACTAATTTTATGATAAATTCAAAAAATAAATAAATTTATAAAAAGAATTAATACAATAATCTCATAAAAATTTTCAAACTATCTCCCACAAATATATGATATATGATCTCAATCATTTAAAGTGTGT
>NW_021358142.1:0-611 GCF_001605985.2 Dendrobium catenatum | reverse complement strand
AAGACCTATTGTATGTCGCAACAGCCAACATATATAGCACGTAGATGCAATACAAACTTTGCTAAAAATGTCTTTTTTTTCCTAAACGAAAAATTATCTATCATACCTTAATAGCCCACTTTGGAAAGCACAAACTGTTCTTCTCATTTCTTAAAGTTGTTGTTTGGGATTGCTAAACAACAAGCATGCTATTGTAAAATTAACCACAGCTTCTCTTATCACATGTTTATCTTCCATAACATACTATAAATACCCCCCATAATTATCCTCTCTTCCTAACATACACTTTGCATTAATTGAATTAAATAAAAAAAATCAGATTCTCTCCTCAACCTAAGTAGCATAAACACCAAGTACATCTATAATATGCTTGCAATAATCAACATAATAGCTATCATCATAACACTAACCATACAACAACAACAACAACATCAAGCCTTTATCCCACTATGTGGGATCGGCTACATGAATCTTTTTCTCCATTGTGTCATATTAAAAGTTAAATTCTCATTTAAATCTAATAAAGAATGTTATTTCTAAAATTTTCTACCTAAGTCATTTTATGCCTACCGCTACCTTTTTTAGCATAATTCAAATCTAATACAACAACA
>NW_021358141.1:0-1086 GCF_001605985.2 Dendrobium catenatum | reverse complement strand
TATGTATCCTATTCCACCAAACCTCCCAAATCCCTTCTACTCAAACAGTTCCTTCAGTACCCTTTATAGTACTCGTCTCCACCCTGAGGAACCTCGGGGGGCTAGAGAGGAGGAGGCTCCCGCTCCCACTCCCTTTCCTGACCCTGTTCCTCTACACCAGCACTCACCAGTTGATCAGTTGATAGAAAGGTTTTGATCGATGGGAGACCCGCTTTGACACTTACGTTGCTGCATAGGAGCAGCAACACTCTGAGGACATTGCCCGCTACGAGCAGCACCGCACTAAGGATTTAGCCTGATTTGACAGTTACCTTACTCACCAGCAGCAGCAGCATGACCAGGACATCGCCAGGTTCAATGCTCAGTTTACCACGCTTGCCAGCTATTTTCAGCAGCCACCTCCACCACCTCCATCTGATGATTAGGATCCTTCGTTTTTCTAGTCAGTGTTTTTCTGCTGTTTGTTTCATGTTTTCTGTAGTTTGTCTTTTTAGTCTATTTTAGTTTCTATTTTCTCTTTTTCTTTTGTGTGTCTGGACCCTCTTTTTTGTGATGACAAAAGGGGGAGTAGGATGTGGTAGGAAAAAAGGGGATGTGCTTGTAACTTTGAAATTCTAATGAACTCTTTTTTTTTTTGAATTTTTCCTACTTGTGTTTGCCATCATCAAAAAGGGAGAGATTGTTACAAATCTATTTTCATGACTTATATTTTAATGATTGACAAACACTATTTTTCTTAGACTGCTTATTGCTTCTAACATTTCAGGAATCGAAAATAAGAAGAATAGAAGAAGCTAGTTTAGGATTGCATAGGATTAGAGTTGAGTCAGTCTGTACTTGTGTTTTTCACTTCTTGAGTCTTCTTGTAGTGGTCAAAGAGACTGATGCTAAGTAGCCCAACACACGCACACTTGAGAGACTTAGAATTTCTATTTTTACTCATATCGGCCAGGACGATTTTTATATCGTCATGGATGATCATACTTAAAATAGAAAGTCTAAATAAGGATTCTTAATTAAGGCAGCCATCATTAACATATCACCCTGGATGATACGTGTATCGGCCAGGACGATAAGCTCAAAACA
>NW_021358140.1:0-287 GCF_001605985.2 Dendrobium catenatum | reverse complement strand
GGACATTTTGAAGAAATATGAGATGGATAAATCTAATCCAATCAATACTCCCATGACTTCTAGTGTTCCATTGGATAAGGACCCAAGTGGTAAGTCTGTTGATCAGAAGAAGTACAGAGGCATGATTGGATCTTTACTCTACTTGACTGCGAGCCGACCCGAAATAATATTTAGTGTTTTCCTTTGTGCTAGATTTCAAGCTGACCCTAAGGAATCCCACGTGACTGCTGTTAAGAGAATGTTTAGATATATTTTGGGGACCCAAAGCTTAGGGATTTGGTATCCTA
>NW_021358139.1:0-375 GCF_001605985.2 Dendrobium catenatum | reverse complement strand
GCACAAAGCCTTTTGTTAGCTAAGGTGGATTCAAATTGGTCCCCTTAGGCAAACATCCATCCCAGGTCTACAAGGTCCCCTTGGACGAAGCGACCCATGGCTGCTGACAAGGATCCTTCTGCCAGGTTGGGTCAACTACCTCCTCTAACTAAGTAGACCATGGACCACGATGGCCCAGGACGACGGAACCATGGAATCTTGATCGGGTCTATCATCTATTCCCCCACCATCCGCTTTAACTGCAAGATAGTGCAATTTTCAGTTTTAAAAATCAAACCCTCAAATATCTCAACCCAAGTTTCCAAACTTCCTAAATTTTCAAACTCCAAACTAATTGCTGCTACTATAGCCAGATAATATGTATGTTCTACGTAT
>NW_021358138.1:0-321 GCF_001605985.2 Dendrobium catenatum | reverse complement strand
CGGCGGCTCCACCAAGAACCACAAGGATATTTTCAAGCTCATGGATGGCAGATCTGGAAGTTGATCACAAATTCATTTACAATTCTCAAGAGAAAGTCGACATCATTCAATCAACTTTCTTTGATCCCGGATTTGGGTCCGAAGGCACCGTCGAAGAATACATGGACCGTATTCTCTATAGTTTGATGGACGTCATCGAAGAGCAACAAACTACAGGATCGTGGAAGATCGCAGGACGACCACCCATCTCTCCAACTCCAACCAACTCTCCGTTGATCAAAATTGCCAGCATCCTCTGTCTTGCAGTGGCATCACTGGGCT
>NW_021358137.1:0-432 GCF_001605985.2 Dendrobium catenatum | reverse complement strand
TTTCCGTAGTTTTCCCCTAAACGGGGGAGACGACATGAGGCTACCGAAATTTCGTGTGAACATAAGACTGTACTTGGACATTATTTGGAATTGCATTTGGACACTAAATGATTTATAAGATACTTGACCTCAAATAAATTTGAAATCATAAGACTTGAATTTGATTGAACTCAAGAGGCTACAAATGACTTGACTTGAACAATTTGAGCAAGGACTTTGACTTGTCACATGAACAAACGAAAGTGAACTTGAATGTGGACCGAAGCTGACAAAGAACTCGAACAACAGGGGACATGCATTTGAACTTGGTTTGAATCAAGTGAAAGGGACTTATGAACTTCGAAATGATATAAAGAGCTTTAATTCCATTGGAACCTAAAAGAAAAATACAAAAGGATATGCTATAATTTGAACCTCATTTGACCATGATTT
>NW_021358136.1:0-260 GCF_001605985.2 Dendrobium catenatum | reverse complement strand
ATTGACAGGTCGTTTGGCAAGGTGGGCAGTGATACTCATGCAGTTTGATATCACATATGTCCCTCAAAAGACAGTGAAAGGGCAGGCGTTAGCAGACTTTCTTGCAGTACATCCTATCCCTGTAGATTCACCGCTCAATGATGATCTACCTGACGAGCAGATCATGAACATTGAAGAAGATGAGATGCTACAAGTATGGGAAATGTACTTTGATGGAGCATCATCAATCAAGCGTGCTCGGCATCCAAATCTAGAGAAAG
>NW_021358135.1:0-254 GCF_001605985.2 Dendrobium catenatum | reverse complement strand
TTAAAGCTATTTTTTAGTACAAAATTAATTTTTTTTTTATATTAGAAAGCTGATTGAAGAAGCGGTAAGAAAGCCGCCCCAAACGAAGCCTTAAACTAGTTCGAACTATGGTTTGAACAAAAGTTTGAATTTGAGTTTGAACTACTTCAAATTAATTTAGAATGATTTGTCTTCAATTAATAGTCTATGGATACAAGTTATATCATATTTCATTGAATATAATATCATCCAAATAATTTTTAAGAATATACTTT
>NW_021358134.1:0-221 GCF_001605985.2 Dendrobium catenatum | reverse complement strand
ACAACAATCACAACCCAACAACTGATCATTGAATAATGAAGTTAGGTAGATAAATAGAAAATGATAAAAAGCTAAAGATAACCCAACAACTCAGCAAGACAAAATATAAACTATCAACCTAGAAATCAACAAAAAAATGACCTAAAAAGTACAACAATAACAACCCATCCACCCAAAAACATAGGGAAAAAAGTGAAAAATTAAAATACAATAACAACTAA
>NW_021358133.1:0-688 GCF_001605985.2 Dendrobium catenatum | reverse complement strand
TTCTTAGTAAGCCCGTACACACTTATTTTCAATAGTATTTTCTTTCTATATCCTTTGATCATTTGTAAGCTTCGTAGATCGTCGCGGGAATCCAAAGGGAAGCCGCAACACCTGTGAGGTTCGACCTTAACACATAATGTGTATAAGATTCTGCGCTATCGGGCTATCACCTAAAGACCATACTATTTTATTGTTATTTAGTTTGGGGGGGGGGGGGGTGGCACAATTGCCTTCCTAAAAAAAAATAGTTTATGCATGGAATTTTAAGCATAATTTGTCACCATCCATCATTTTTTACTCTTTATTAAAGAGTATTTAGCCCATATATAATATACGATATATTATATCATTTACATTTTACTCTATGTAGCATTTTCTATAACCCTTAAAGCTATAAAAATAAAGGATGAAGAATAAATTTTTTTATCTTTAACATCTTTGTCATCTGTTGACATTTGTACTGCATATATTTGAGTGAATATGCTTAAAAAAAGAAAAAAAAAATGAAAAAAAAATGCTAAATTTTCTCTCATTCCATCCTCTAAAATTCTTAGGTCTTACACACAGAGCTCTCTTACTTGTAAGCTAGATATCGAGTAGCACAAATGAATAAATTTGGATTAAAAATCCTAAAACATACAATGAGGGAAGATTAATGCTAGTAACTAGAATAAATGCCCAACTTAAT
>NW_021358132.1:0-206 GCF_001605985.2 Dendrobium catenatum | reverse complement strand
TAAAGCATTCAAATAGCAACTATCTTAACAGTAGGTACTAGATTTTTTACATGAAAAATTCATACAACAACAACAACAATATTAAGCCTTTATACCACTATGTGGGGTCGGCTGCATGAAATTTTCAAAGTCTGCATTTTCTTCTCCCCAATCAATTTCTTGACTTATTTTAGGATAAACTAACCACTCTAGGTTTGATAATCATT
>NW_021358131.1:0-243 GCF_001605985.2 Dendrobium catenatum | reverse complement strand
AACATAACCATTACTAAAGCAATCTTAAATAATTGATTATCCCAGACGAGCACCTATTTGTCTGTATGATAGTCTGGTCAAAAAGCCTGTACAAAAGGATGCTTCGTAACTTGTGTTATTACGAAAAGTTATTTCATTCGTTCGTACATATGAAATTATTTTTTTCATGTACAAACCAACTATTGTACTATACGAATCAATTTTTTTACATACACATGGTCATTTTTCTTTAAATATGATGGC
>NW_021358130.1:0-211 GCF_001605985.2 Dendrobium catenatum | reverse complement strand
TGTAGTAACTTGCCAAGGTGAATTCCATGATATTTGGAATTGTTGACTTTGTGAGTTATGTGGTAGTGTATTTTCCTCTAATTTCTTGATTTATTAGAATGGTAAATTAGTATGTGGCCATACATTTACTTCATGCTATGTGATTTGGAGCCTAGGTGTGAACTACAAAATGCCTGAGAGGTCATGTTATTTCTTTGTAAAGTCATGCACA
>NW_021358129.1:0-211 GCF_001605985.2 Dendrobium catenatum | reverse complement strand
TACAGTATAAGAGGCTTCCCCGGAATCGGCGCTGCTATGATGGGCGGATTTAACAGATATCTTTTAATGCTGTTAAATGCTTCCTGACATTCTCCGTCCCATTTGAAACGGACGTATTTCTTCATTAGTTTTGAAAATGGCTGGCACCTACCCGATAGATTTGATATAAATCTCTGAATGAAAGCCAGTTGTCCTTGTAGTGAGCGAAGCT
>NW_021358128.1:0-992 GCF_001605985.2 Dendrobium catenatum | reverse complement strand
GTATATTACATAGTTGGGGTTGGAAGAATCAAATGATATGAGAGCTATTCTCAATAGAACTTTGGCCTATTTGTTTGGTTGGTAAGACCGTAGTTGGGCGATGGGGGTTAGAGAGACCTTAGTTAGGTGATGGGGGTCAGAGGGACCATTATCGGGTGATAGAAGTCAGAGGGATTATAGTAGAATGACTGAGATTAGAGGGACTATTATCAACGGGTGATGTTGGAGGGACTGTAATAGGTGGGCAACGATGGTCGGGGGGACCAAAATCGGTATGCAATGGTAGTCAAAAGAGTGTAAAAAATAAATGATTGACTATTGATTTGGGATTTCAGTTTCTTTAAATAAATCAATAAATCTAATGTTAATTATCTTGAAAGAAAAACTAACACCGTATTACTGACTTGTGAAAAGAAATAATATATATTTTTATTCAAATTTAGCCTAGAGGATAGTAAATTCATTCATAAGAAAAATTTTCACATACATCTACCATTTCAAATACAAAACTAACCTATGATTATCTTTAATTGACACTCAGAAGATATTCCCCTTGTCTTAGCAAACTAAGATAGGATTTATTTTATTTTGGGATCTTGGGTTCTTTTAGAGGCAAGCCCCTATAGTCAATTACATTTTCAAAGAGAAAACTTTTTATTAAAGTAGATAATAGACTCATTCTAGATTTAAAACATTTGATTGTTGCCTTGCATATTTTGAAAATATTAATCACTCATTCAAAAATATCTTTAAATTTAACAAAAACATCACTGAATTCCTTATACTCTTTCTTAAAAGGAGTTTTAGGTGAGCCAATACCTATGGGCTTATGCTTGCTGAAATGTGAAACCAACTAACAATCTAATAAACAACCAATCATCCAAGATGTAGTGTATGATAAGATCAACTTATCATAAGAGATCAAAGGATGAATTTGACTTTGAAAAAGTCAATGGAGATGAATAATTTTAACTTTACATTAAAATGATTCT
>NW_021358127.1:0-636 GCF_001605985.2 Dendrobium catenatum | reverse complement strand
AGGTTTGCTCTATTGTGCTTAATATGTTTTCCTAATGCGGTCCGTGACTCTAGCCATCACAAAATCCGGCATCTCATAATAATCAAATAAAACTCTCATTCGAGTACTCCATATATTATAATTTTTTTTCCGTTCTTGATATAATGAAAGTTGGACATATTAGCTCATGACACCACTCTAATACTGCTATTATATTAGATACGCCACCAATATGTTGTCTTTGTCGAGCATGAATCTCGAGGCAATCCAAGTTGGAAACGTCCGAAATTAAATACAGGACCATCTGAACTTTAATTTTACCAAACTTATAGTTGAATTAAAAATCTCAAGAATATGAACCCAATGACACTAAAATCGATCCAATTCGAGCCCTAGTCGACCCAAATCGAGGGCTCGATGTACATTTGAAAGTTTCATAGCATAAAATGGATTACCAAATGATATCCAAATATAGCATTCTTGCATTTGAATTGGGTGGCTTGATAAGATGAATCCAACAGGCTTATTATGATCAGGGGGATCAACATGATGAGTTGTTCGTTGGATTACTCCCAACATCCCCTTGATCTTTTTCTTATTTACAGGGTATGTCACTCTAAGAAAATTATAAATAGATCTCTCATTCTTCACATGGGC
>NW_021358126.1:0-280 GCF_001605985.2 Dendrobium catenatum | reverse complement strand
TTTACTTTACTTGATTGCGAGCCGACCAGATATTATATTTAGTGTTTGCCTTTGTGTTAGATTTCAAGCTGACCCTAAGGAGTCCCAGCTGACTGCTGTTAAAAGAATTTTTAGATACCTTTTGGGGACCCAAGGCTTAGAGAATTGGTATCCTAGACACAGCACTTCTTTTGAGATTATTAGTTTTTCTGACTCTGATTTTACAGGATGCAAGGTGGATAGAAAAAGCACTTTAGGAATTTATCAATTCATTAGACAGTCTTTGGTCTCTTGGTCTAGT
>NW_021358125.1:0-321 GCF_001605985.2 Dendrobium catenatum | reverse complement strand
TAATAAACAGCTTTAGAATACCGCGAATTATTACTTCCCGTGTCCGAATCGTCCGGAGGCCGACGTAGGTGGATATATGCATCTGGGTCCAGGTGACGTGGCGTGTCCGGATTCGTCAGGGCGCCGGACATAATAATTTTCTGAAATTATTTTTTAATAATTAAAAAAGTGATTCCAAGCGTATAATAACTTGGACAATTATTTTTTGATTGTAATATTGTGGGAATTTCTTATTATAATCTCAGGTTTTTAAAGTAATTTGATTAAATTATATATAATGGATTATTAGTTAATGGTGTGCATGGAAATAATTTTTAGGGG
>NW_021358124.1:0-2938 GCF_001605985.2 Dendrobium catenatum | reverse complement strand
ATAGAATCAAGAAGAGAAAAAACAAAGTACAGACTGATTCAACCCTAAACCTACGCAATCTTGAACTGGCTTCGTTTGTTCATCCGATCTTCGATTCCTAAAAAGTTAAAGGCAACATGTAGTCCAAGTGAATCAATAGTGTTTGTCAATCATCAAAACATAAGTCATGAAAATAGATTTGCAACAAGAAGGACCATAGTTAGAGGAGGAGGTTAGAAAGATCATAGTTTGTGGGTGACAAAGGTTGGAAAGATCATTGTTGGCGGGTGACATAGGTTATAAATGTGAAATTTCTTAAGTAAAAGAAGTTAAAATCTTAAATATCGAGGTGCCTTTTGGTATAATTGTTAAAATTTTATTAAGAAACTCTATAGTTAAGTGTACTCATCCTAGAGTAATTTTGGGATGGATGACCTACTGAGAAGTTACACCAAGAAGACAAAACCATGAGCCTCTTAGGCCAAAGCAGACAATATCTTGATAGTTAAGAGTTTGAGCTATTATAGAAAAGACTATAGTATGGAGAAATAGGTCAGAAAGACCATAGTATGGAAAAATAAGTTAGAAGGACTGTTATCGGGTGGAAGTCCAACAATATTTGGAAGCCGGATGGAATTATTCCTTTGATAACATTAGTGGTTGGGCTCATGTCCAGCATTAGTTGATGGTCGAGCATAATTATGGTGATAGTTGTGAGTATTGCGGAGGTTCGACAAAAGCCTTATGATAGTCGATAGATGGGAGACATTTTGATGACAATTAGTGGCTGAGCCAAAGTTAGACATCCTTTAGTGGTCGGGTATAAGTCTGGCAACTGGAAAAATTCTGGCATTGGGCAGAAGTATGGTGTCGGTCAGATGTCGGACATCGAGAGGATGTCCGATTTCCAACGATGGCCAGGTTGAAGTCCTGTGATGGGCGTAAGTTTGGCGTTGGGCAAAAATCTGATGGATGTTCGATGACTGGTGGTTGTTTAGCAGAAGTCTGAGGGGTTGTTGAGGAGGAGCTTGGTGGAAAAAGAGATCTCATATTTCTCTTCTTCCTCTTTTTCTTTTTCTTCTCTTCCTTTCTTGAGTCCCCTCTATACCTCCTTCGGCCCCCTCAATGAAGAATGCGTGGTCTAATTATAGTTTTCTAAGAGTGGCATGACCACTAAATAGAAGAGAGATCAAGGGTAAACTTGGAGTGGTTTGAATGTGTGGTCGATGTTAATTCCCTTGATCGTATACCATTTATTAGACATTTGAATTTCTTAATGATATCAACATTTGACGATCTTAGGCTCGTTGGATTCATCTCATCGATCTGGTCAATTTGACTATAAGCATGACATGTTTGGTAATCTAAATTATGGTTTGAATCTTCCTAATGTGATATAGGTCTTTGATTCATACCTATTTGGGCTAAGATTGAGTCGAATTTGTGTGCCTCCACTAAAGAATATAAATAACTATCAATGATAAAATAAAAAAGCATTCTTTAATAATTGAGAAATGTTATTTATAAGGAAGTTTTTGGTGAAAGTTTGTCAGGGATGTTGATTCCTTATGAACTAGTCCCGAGGCTAACCAAGAGAGGGGTGAATTGGATATGTAAAACTTCTTTAACTAAAAGAAAAATTCTTTTATATCTTACAACAAAAATGAATTAAATCAATAATAAAAAGATTAATTAGAGATTTCACCCAAGCACTTAATCATAATAAAAATAAAGTGCAAAAAATAATTAGAAAGAACACACCAATTTTATAGTGGTTTGGTCAAATCTTGACATACGTACACTCCCCGGAGGCACCCTCCAAGTATTGCACTAAACCTTTCGTGAATTTCCTTTACCCCCCATAGCTAGGCGGAGAAGCCCTTACAAAATCACTTCCACCTTCCCCGGTGCTACGGAGTAGCCGGGTCCTTTGACACCAAAGAGGTCTTCTTCTTCCCAAAACTTCCCTCAAGACAAACCATGAATCTGATGGTACTATGGTGCAAGCTTGTCGGAGCAACCGTTTGAACCCCCTCCACAGTCCCTTGAAACCCCCTCTAAGGATCTTCTCCCTCTCTCAAACTACAGCCTTTCCTCTCTCCCTTTCAAGTTCACTCTTTAAGTTTTCTCCAAAAGAACAAAGCTTCATTGGCTTCCAAAAAACTCTTACCAAGTGCCTCGACAAAGCTTAAATAGAATGCTTTAAAAAACCCTAAAAATTAATCTTTGCGGCAAAAATCATTCAAGATGATCGCAAGATCGTCCTATACGATGTGCTTTAAAAGAGGGCTTCTAAAAATCCTAAAAACTCTATTTTATAGCCAAATATCATCCAGGATAATTGCAGGATCGTCCCGTACGATATGCTTAAAAAGAGGGTTTCAGAAAACCCTAAAAACTTAATTCTGGCACCAAATATAGTCCAGTACAAACTAGGGATCGTCCATGATGATGTGCAGAATTTGACTTGATAATCCAAGATGATCACCTGGATGATATGATCAAATTTGTACTGATCATCCAAGACAATATTGTGGATCGTCCTGAACGATTATAAGAAAAAATATGGTATTTTGTCTTTGACGATTTAGGAAAATCAAATATGTCGACAAACATTATCCAGGACGATATACATATCATCTAGGAAGATATGATTGATAAATTTAACTATAATTAGTCTCTTGATCACATGATCAATTTAGGCATGATTGGTATTTATCATCCAAGATGATTTTCATTATCCGGGATGATTAGAAAAAAAAAATGAATCTTAAATCCTTGCCTAAATTATCATTAGCTGATGTTTTCCAAGATCCTAAAGGATCGTCATGGATGATCCAAAATCGTCCAATACGATTAGTTTAAAAATTGAACTTCTGGTTATGACTAGATCTCACTCCCCTAAGTGTGTATGTGTATGGTCATCAAGTAAGCAAACTTCCTTATAGGACTTGACTCA
>NW_021358123.1:0-284 GCF_001605985.2 Dendrobium catenatum | reverse complement strand
TAAGGATACTTAGAAGGTAATTAGGGATACTGAAACAGCCCCAGCGTGGGGAGCCTGCATGACAAGAGTAGGCAGCAGACATGGTGCATGGTCCAAGATTACTTGGGACTTATCGGGCTCTTTCCGATATTGAAACTCTGTACTGAAAAGAAAATGAAGAGAGTTCTAAAGTGAAGTCGGTCCAGCACGGATGAAAATAGGAGCCGGTTACTTTCCTGCCTCAGACCAGTGGAAGTCTCCTATTGAGCCAGTGTTCAATTTGAACTTGTCTAAGTGGAGGAGAT
>NW_021358122.1:0-211 GCF_001605985.2 Dendrobium catenatum | reverse complement strand
TTTAATTGAAATAATTAAATAATTCAATAAATATCCAAATTTCATAAAATAATACCTAATTCTAAAAAATTCCAAATGGTCAAACTTAAAGACACCCACCTTGAATTAAAATATAATATTTTACAAAAATGTTAAACTTTCAAATTTTTGTCAAAGTCAAAAAGTTAACAATTCGATCAAACATAAGTCAAAATCTAGGCTCAAAACATCA
>NW_021358121.1:0-321 GCF_001605985.2 Dendrobium catenatum | reverse complement strand
TGATTTGGAATAATGTTAAGAGTGTTTAACTTAAGCTTTGTATTTTTTTTTTTTAATTCAATACTTCATTTAGTTGCCATTGCTATGTACAGAGAAGAAACGAGAGTAAGTTTAAGTACTTATGAGTTACAATCCTTGCTTGTTTTAGGGAAACTAGTTGGTTCAATGACTAAAAGATTGGTTTTTTTTTCTGATCTTTAGTTTTTGGCTTAGAGATGGAAGTTTCAGTTTCTCTTACATAAGAGATTTATCTTACACAGTTTTGCCTTTGTTCAATCATCACTTCATTTATATCAAGAGGGTGTTTACCAGATAGTGTGG
>NW_021358120.1:0-507 GCF_001605985.2 Dendrobium catenatum | reverse complement strand
CTCTGCCTTCACCAACTGACAGGCTTCGCATCTCAACTCAAGTTCAACTACATCCTTCTTCATTCCAGGCCACCAGAACAAAAGCTTCATGCCAGCATACATCTTACTACTGCCTGGATGAACTGTGTAGCCTGAATGATGAGATTCATACAGAATCTCCTGCCTCAAATCTTCAAACACAGTTACCCATAATCTGTTCTTACAGAAAATAGCACCAGAATCAGAAATTCGAAGTTCAGGAGTCTTACCAGATCCAATCTGAGCAATCAACTTCGAATAGTCAGAATCTGACTTCTGGGCTTCCTTAATCCTTGGAAACAAGGAAGACTGAATACTCATCTGAGCTAAATCCAAATCACTAGAGGAATTCACCTCCAATTGCAATCGCTCAATGTCTCGAATCAAGAAATCATCACAAGTAAGCTGCAAACCTGATAGTCTAGAAAATTTCCTGCTCAGAGCGTCCGCTACTACATTAGCCTTCCCAGGCTGATACTGAATAGTCAA
>NW_021358119.1:0-317 GCF_001605985.2 Dendrobium catenatum | reverse complement strand
TCTCTTCTTCCTCATTTCTTCGCCTGGCTTGTTTCGTCCTGTGAGCGCCCGTGCTCGCCGAAATCTTCCCTCGGTCGCCTGCTCGTTTAGTTCCTCCAGAGAAAGAAGTCATGACCTTCCACCCTCACCGGACCGACCTTGACCGCCGACCCCTTAACATAGCTGATTTCTGCCCGCCCGCGTTACCCGAAGGTGATTTCCATGCATATGCTTAGCTTTTTTTTTTTAAAATATTTATGCTCAAACTATGCATGCCTTTTAATCTCCATGCATCTCCTTAGCCTTGCCCATATATTTTTGCTTTAGTCATGTATGTT
>NW_021358118.1:0-425 GCF_001605985.2 Dendrobium catenatum | reverse complement strand
AGGCATTCATTCTTGCTTGAATAAAATGGGTCCTCTTAGAGCTAAACTTGCTTGGAAATAAATGAAGGAGAAAGATTCATTGTTACACAAATTTTTATACCCCAAGTATGGTTCTTGTTGGGATAACGTTAATAGATTCAAATCTAATTCAGCAACTTGGAAAATTATCAAAAATGGTGGCAAATCCTTGAGGAGCATAGTAAGATGGAGCATTTCTAATGGTCAATCTATAGATGTATTTAAAGACATCTGTATTTGGGACAAGAGCTTAAACAAGTGGCCTACTTTTGTTATCACTCAAGAAGAGATGGCTGATGATCTCAAAGTTGAAAAGTTTATTTCTGGAAATCAATGGAGGACTACGGAATTGCTGAATTACTTTGGCAAAGAACTGATGGAAATAATATGCAGGATTAAAATTGATC
>NW_021358117.1:0-226 GCF_001605985.2 Dendrobium catenatum | reverse complement strand
AATTATATTTCATTGCGACACAAAATTATATTTAATTTAACCATTTATATATGCAAATATAAAATACAATAAAAAAAACAAAATAGAAGATGAAAGCATCATCATATAATCTACATTTTACCAAAAATATGCTTCAACCAGCACACAAACACCAAGTTAAACAGTGGTTTGCAATCTAAATGGATATTATGAAAGTTGCAGGTTAATCTTTTTCCCACATAGCTAA
>NW_021358116.1:0-216 GCF_001605985.2 Dendrobium catenatum | reverse complement strand
AAATATGCGTAGGATGTGCGTACGCAATGCGTCTTTTTTGCGTATGATATGCGTATACGTTGCGTGCTCCGTGCTTATATTATGCGTACGTTATGCGTGCATATAATTTGCTGCCATGTTTCCTGCACTATGCGTTCTTGTGCGTGTGATGTGCGTAATATATGCGTATGTTATGCGTAAACTATGCGTGACCCTTGCTTATATTCTGCGTATGTT
>NW_021358115.1:0-376 GCF_001605985.2 Dendrobium catenatum | reverse complement strand
TTTTAATATGAAAAATGCTTATTAAATATGTTGTATACAAATTTGATTCAATTGTTCAAAATTAAAATTTTGTTCGAGTTAGTACAACAATAACATCAAGCCTTTATCCCACTACGTGGGGTCGGCTACATGAATTTTTTTCGCCATTGTATCCAATTAAAGGTCAAATTCTCATTTAAATCTAATAAAGAAAAGTCATTCCTAATATTTTCTAACCAAGTATTTCTAGGTCTGCCTCTACCTTTCTTAACATAAGTCAAATCTAATACCTCTACTCTCCTAACCGGGTCATTGGAATGCCGCCGTTTTATGTGACCAAACCATCTAAGGCGACCTTTTCACGTATATGCTCATTTCGCATCCTATTTCTAAGGGT
>NW_021358114.1:0-407 GCF_001605985.2 Dendrobium catenatum | reverse complement strand
GTTGGAAACCCCTCTCCCCTCTCCCCAAATTTCTCTCTCTAGCCATGCCGCCGGCCCCCCTTTCCCCTTTTTTTTTGGCTCCCATTAAGGAGGCACTTAAATCCTCCTCCCTAATTTGAAATCTTAATTTGATTTCAAATTTTCTCTCTCCCTTCATACCTAAAACTGAAACTTATTTCAGTTTTAACTCCTCCCCCTTCCTTCTCTCCACCGCTAGCCTCCTTATTGGCTCCCTATTAAGGGAGCATTAATTCCCCCCTTTAATTTGAGATTTCAATTTTAAATCCCAAATAATTTTCCCTCCTAAATAACTAAAACTGAAATCAATTTCAGTTTTCCTAAAACCCAACTCCCCTTCTCACCCCAACTCCACCACCGGCCTCCTCTCCTCTCTACACTCGCCGACC
>NW_021358113.1:0-359 GCF_001605985.2 Dendrobium catenatum | reverse complement strand
AGCCCATGATAATAAAATGACCTTTTTAAGTCCCAACTTTTTTTTTTTGGAGCGTGACAAAATATGGAGGTTTTCCATAGTTTCAATAAAATATTGTTTTGTCCCCATTATAATAGTTTTATATGTTTTGGGAAGACATGTTTTGAAATTGTTTTGTTTCATCTAATTGGTATATAGATTTGAATGGAAATCATGCATTATATGAAAATTTTGTATTCAAAGTAAGCAATGTGGTATGAATAGTCTTGTATGATAATAAAAGCAAGGAAAAGTCTGAAGAAATTTTTGTTGCATCCATATGGAATGGTAATGATAATTTGAGGAAAACATGAATTTTAAAGTAGATATTTGGAAAGGTT
>NW_021358112.1:0-202 GCF_001605985.2 Dendrobium catenatum | reverse complement strand
TATTCTCCAAATTAGTGAAATCATCATCCCCTCCCAATGGACATAGGCATCTTCGTCGAACCACGAAAATCGTCGTGTTTCTTGTGTTTGTGTTGTGTGAATTTTATTTCCGCGATTGTTTGCACAACACTTTTTACGAACTCTAAGATATTGCATTTAAAGCTATCAATTGCTTCATTAGTCTCTAGAAAGCGCCACACAG
>NW_021358111.1:0-353 GCF_001605985.2 Dendrobium catenatum | reverse complement strand
AACATACTTCCCAGGTGATTGTGGGAAATCTTAACATCAATGCTTTAGGCAAATGGATTGTGGCCACGATTAATGGTGGTAAGGAGGTTCAAACTCGAAGAACTCTTTGGCAATGTCTTGAAGATTATTTGATTGCTGATCTTCCAGCTATGATTGGTGGTGATTTCAATTGTTTACTCTCTAAGGATGATAAGATGGGAGGTAAGAGATTCTATTTCTCTAATGGACCTAAGGAGATTAAAATGTTTCTAACAAACAATGATTTTCATGATCTTGGCTTTGTGGGTCCAAAGTTTACTTCGTGCAATAATAAAGAAGGAAACTCTAGAATTGGGAGAGATTAGATAGATGCT
>NW_021358110.1:0-240 GCF_001605985.2 Dendrobium catenatum | reverse complement strand
AAAAATATGTATAATTAAATTAAAAATAACACCTATTTGCATTTTCATTTTGATTTCTCTACAAGATAATATTTAGATGTGAATTAAAAAGAGTTCAGAAATAACTTTGCTAGTCAAAGGCAGTTAAAAGCAATCCCCACGCCTAGTCCCTTCCTACAAAGTACAAAAGCCCTTGGCCGCTTAGCGACCCTGCTGGGCACTTCAGCGCAAAAATCTGAAGCGATGTTGAAGGAGACCTTC
>NW_021358109.1:0-201 GCF_001605985.2 Dendrobium catenatum | reverse complement strand
TTAGTGTCAGGGCATTTAGCTATGAATTAAATAATATTTGATATCTGATTTGATATATGATTCCGATTTCCGTACGATATGAATTGATCTGATCTATATGATATGATTTCTGTATGATTCTGATACAATTCTGTTCTGTTCCGATATGATCTGAAGTTCTAATTGATTCCGTTTCTGATTTGATATGTCTGATCTGTTCTG
>NW_021358108.1:0-203 GCF_001605985.2 Dendrobium catenatum | reverse complement strand
CATTATAATAATGTTGTTTTTAATATGAATTATTGTGCCGCTTTATCTATGTTTCCTTCTCTCGTATTACTAGAAAAGTGCTTTGGTGTTTTTCATAGCATCTATAATTTTCCCTGGATGATGGGTGGTGATTTGAACACAATTTTTAATCCTTTTGAGCTTATTGGGGGGTTCCACTCCTATATTTTATGTTATGGAGTATT
>NW_021358107.1:0-246 GCF_001605985.2 Dendrobium catenatum | reverse complement strand
AACATATTTCTTTGCTAGAACTCTCCATAGCACTTCTCTTGAAACTTTATCATATATTGTCTCTAAATCAAAAAATATCTTATGTAGATCCTCCTTATTATCTACATACTTCTCCATCAAACCTTTCAATAAATGTGTAGCTGCCATAATAGGCCTACCTAGCATGAATCCAAATTAATTTTGAGAAACATTTGTATCACGCCACAACCTATGCTCCATAAATCTCTCTCATAGTTTTAAAGTATA
>NW_021358106.1:0-266 GCF_001605985.2 Dendrobium catenatum | reverse complement strand
TGGAATAATCAATAAATAAAACAAACAGGAATATGAAACATATTTCTTCTAGCAACTTTGTTTTCCTGATTTCGGTTTGAATCAAGGCACATTGTAGGTATGACAACAAATATTTATAGCATCATCCTTGTAGTATAACAAAACCATTTATACAATAATTAATTTTTATAGTTGTGAGACCTAATTTGGATACTAATTTCTTCATTCTAAAGAATCTGTGGGAATTAAATTATCTGTTTGATTTATTTCAATAAAAAGACAAATAA
>NW_021358105.1:0-549 GCF_001605985.2 Dendrobium catenatum | reverse complement strand
CTCATTAATTGCAAGTTGCCGACTTTATCGTCCAAGTCGATATGGACATCGGCCTGGCCGATCAATACAAAACTCAGAAGATCGGCCAAAGTATCGCCTTGGATAGACTCCTGGACGATTGAAATTTGGCTTGAACGTCCCGGCCGATCTCATGATCGTCCTGGCCAATCAGTACAAATCATGGGAAAATCATCCTGACAATAGCCCTGGATATGAGCTGGCCAATATTTATCATCCTAAAGTAACTTAAGGTTTTTTGAATGGATCGTCCTGGCCGATCCTGCGATCGTCCAGGATGATATTATTGTATCAATCATCCTTAATTACTCTCTTGATTTCTTGATCAATTAATACATAATTTATGAATATCGTCCAGGCTGATCAAGGATCGTCCTGGCCGATAATATAAAAATATAATATACCTTAATTGTCTATGGCGGCAACTTCTTTCTATTTTGAGTTTATCGTCCTGGCCGATACACGTATCATCCAGGCCGATATGTTAATGACGCCTGCCTTAATTAAGAATCCTGATTAGAGTCTCTATTT
>NW_021358104.1:0-1004 GCF_001605985.2 Dendrobium catenatum | reverse complement strand
TTGGGCCTAGATGAGCATGTTGTATTTACACACGTGACGTTTGAGAATGCTGCTCGGGTAAAAAAAATGAACTTAAGTTCGAGCTTGATCCTTTTATGACGGTATATTGGAGTCGATATGTCTTGATCGGGATATTTATTTTATACATTTATATTAGGCTTTCAAAGTCTATAACAAGAAAGCCTGCTAATAAAGGCACAAGGCCTAATACGAATCCTATCATCTATTAGCAATTAGACATAGTCTACAAGGTTCAACAAATAATTAAAAAAATTCTCCTAAATACCTACATGGGCCCCGACAAGCGTGTTATGAATACAGACGTGACGCCTGAGGATGATGCGTGAATCAAATGATAAATTTAAGTTCGAGCCCGATCCTTCTATGCGAGTAGGTAGGAGTCGACAAGACTCAAACTATCAAACAAGTATGCAGTCATGACGTCAACTGAGACATTTATTTTATACGTTCATATTAGGCTTTCAAGGTCTATAACAAAGAAAATTCATCAACAAAGATATAAAACCTATGAAGAACCCGATCCTTTGTCAGCAAATATACAGAGTCGATAAGGTTCAATAAATAAAATGAAAATTGCCCATAAACACCCTGATGATGGATGCTTTGATAGAAAATTTCAATCAAAGGGGTCCTCCAATATTAAAAATGCCACTTTAATGCCCATAAAATTCAAACTCCAAAACATATCAAAACCTGAAATATTTAAAATTGAAATTAACCATCAAAATGCTTAAAACAAAACACATCCAACCTCTACAATAATTTGTCGAGGTTAACAATTTAAAATTATTTCAACTCACAAAGAGCTAATGTCTTGTTGAAAATATCACTAGGATTCATTTTCGAATAGTCTCCCGCCTTCCCCCGCCAGTAAGGACGTGACATTGGTCCTCTAATCGACAGTTTGGCTGGATGGCTCCATGTGATCAACGATTATGAACGCTGCCCTCTGACCTAGTGGCTTGGTCAAATGACTCAATTAT
>NW_021358103.1:0-363 GCF_001605985.2 Dendrobium catenatum | reverse complement strand
CCAGCAACCAATCTGGAAAGGGTGCACGACTCACTCATAATTATCTGTTGCTGTGAAGAAGTTAAGCATCAAGGCTGAATATAATGTTGCTCGTGAATGTTTTAATCAATTCATTGGGCTGCTTGAGGAAACCAATCCGACAGATAATTTAATTCCTACAGATCTATATCGGACAAAGAAGTTAATTTCCAAACTTGGTTTGACATACACAAAGATAGATTGTTGTATGAATGGATGCATGTTATACTTTAAAGAATATATCATAGAAATTATATGCTGTCATTGCAATGCACCAAGATTTAAACCAAAATCTATAAATAGAAGGGAGCAGAAGGATGTGCCTGTTAGTAGGATGTTCTACTT
>NW_021358102.1:0-210 GCF_001605985.2 Dendrobium catenatum | reverse complement strand
GGCCTCAAGTAGTGGTCCGGCGGAAGTATGGGCCTCATGTGATGTTCTGGCTTGAATACATGGCCTTTGATGATAATCTGGCGAAGACAAGGGCCTCTGGCAAAGGTGAGGGCCTCTGGAGAAGGTGAAGGCCGCTGGTAAAAGTGAGGGCCTCTAGCGAAGGTTAGGGCCTCTGACAAAGGTTAGGGCCTTTGGAGAAGGTGACGGCCT
>NW_021358101.1:0-200 GCF_001605985.2 Dendrobium catenatum | reverse complement strand
TAGCAATTGAAAACAAATCTATACAATGAAATCATCATGTCAATAGAAATCAATACAATCAGCTCCATAAAGAAATCTATTCTATGATAAACCAAATCCATACGGCAACAATCCATTCAATCAATCAATCGATAATCAGTACGATGAATCAATGTATCAATATCATGTCAGGATCTGTCGTATCAATAGTATCCATATGT
>NW_021358100.1:0-302 GCF_001605985.2 Dendrobium catenatum | reverse complement strand
GCTATCATCAAAATCATAAACCATAGATCCGCAACATGGGACATCTTGATCTTCCTATTAAGTCTAACTATACACTTATGGTTGAATTGGAGTTGGAGTAATATAACTACTAGGCTCTCTCTATTCACTGTTAAATGGACTCCTTATTAGAGAATCAAAACCACCAGCATTATCAAATGATCATTTAAAAAATATACATAGTAGAATTATCCTCTATCTCCCTCTTAGTCTAATAAATCTCTCAGATTTGGGCTCAAAATATTAATCCAATCCTGATTGTGGCCACTCTGCTATGAGATGCC
>NW_021358099.1:0-283 GCF_001605985.2 Dendrobium catenatum | reverse complement strand
AGTGCAGTACATGGTGGGAATTAAAAGAATCAGTATTTACATGTGTGTTTGATTAGCAGGACTATAGTTGGCGAGCGACGGAGGTCAAAAAGATCGTAGTCGAGTGACGATGGTTGAAAAGACCATAGTCGGCAGGTGACGAAGGTGGGAAGGACCGTAGTTCGCGGGCGACAGTGGTCAGAAAGACTATTGTCTGGCGATAGATGTTAGAAGAATCGTAGTCTGGCGATGGAGGTCAGAAGGACCGTAGCCGGTAGATGACAGTGGTTAGAATGATCGTTGT
>NW_021358098.1:0-226 GCF_001605985.2 Dendrobium catenatum | reverse complement strand
AACTTAGGGACACCAGCAGATGGATCAGAGACTCCCAGAAGAGAGAAGCAACACATCATGAGATACAGATAAGGCACGAACAAACCGCACGAACACCTGCATGACAAAACAACCTCCAACGAAAAGAAATAAGAACTGTTTGCATAATATTCACTCAAAACTAGCAAGTCTAAATGGACTTAAAATGAACTAAAAATGCTGCCCTCCAAACACTCTAATTTTTAAA
>NW_021358097.1:0-343 GCF_001605985.2 Dendrobium catenatum | reverse complement strand
TAAATTAGGCAATTTCATGGAAGAATCAAACCTCTTCAATGCATGGAAATTTTTAAATTGGTTAAAGCGGCCAACATCAGCTGTATTTTTTTTTTCTCCAAGAATCATGAGGGTATTCTGAGAGTTGATTTCGACATTTCAACGTCAAAATTTATGGGTAGCATCAGGCAGTATAACTCTTTATTTGCTTTCATATTGACCTTATCTTATCTTAACCTATGATGCACAGACACGGACACGGTGACACGGACATAGGACACAGGACACGTCAGTTATTGAAACGGACGCAGGACACGTCAGTTATTGAAAATATAGGACACAGACACGGGTTGGACATTGTATT
>NW_021358096.1:0-317 GCF_001605985.2 Dendrobium catenatum | reverse complement strand
CACTTCAACCATCCAACTTGAATTATGCTAATAATATCCCCATTTATTTCACCAACACTCTGAACAATAGATCCAAGATATCTAAAACGTGTACTCTTATTAATGACTTGATCACCCAAAGTAACAATCCCCTCACTAGGTCCAATGTTTAAAATTGCGTATTCGGGTATTGAGGATTTTTTCATTCGTGAGGTGAGGCGTAAGCCTCAAGGCGTTTTGAGGCGTAAACCTCAAAATCAAAAGATTGCGTAAACATAAAAGGATAAATTTATTATATACCAAGGAGTGAATAATATAAAACATAAAAAAGCATAAGA
>NW_021358095.1:0-1109 GCF_001605985.2 Dendrobium catenatum | reverse complement strand
TGAAATGAAAATTTCAACATTTAAACTTAGTGACATAGTAAACTTCTCATAATTTTCTAGAATTTTTTAGGAGTCTTTAGACCCCTTAGTTAACTAACCATAATTAACATGCTAAATAAGGCCCCGAGACCTTCCAGAATCTGATCCTTGACCTTAAATAAATAGGGCTCTCTAATTTGACTTCAGGTTGACCCCTAATTTGACCATAGGTGGAAATTACCATTCTGCCCTTAATAGTTCATTAAATACTATTAAAAATCCCAAATTTTCTCCAAACACTTGGGAACACTTCCTATGGTCATTCCTGACCTTTGGGAGTGATTCCAATCAGTTTGGAGCTGATTTGGATCAAAACAATAAAAATAGCCCTTTATTAGGAAATTTAGAAATTCCTTTAAATACCCTGAACTTAGAAAATTCATAACTAATTGTAGAAAATTCCAAATTAGGCAAACTCACTTGAGTTGGACTCCAATTAGGATCTAGTATTTATTAAAAATATTAGGTTTCCATAAAATGACCTAGATTAGAAAGTCAACTTTTTGGTCAACCATAGTTCATTTATGGTCCGAAACTTAGAAAATTCATAACTTTGTATAGAAAACTCTGATTTCAGTGTACTACCTGGCTAACTACTCCTCTTAAGGTCTAGTATTTTATTAGGGTGTTAGGAATCCCAAACCCAGCCTGTTTCCCATAATGACGTTTTGGACCTTTAGTCTAGTTCCCAAGAGGACCCGGGACTTTCTAAAATTGGCTAATACCACTCTAACTTCAAATATGACTACCCTAAGCTTTTAAAAGTGATCAACAAATTAAATTAACTAAAATGGGCCCTATTCCATTAATATTTGAACTTCAATTAAAATTTTCTTTTCTAGCCTTCAACAAACCTGAACTGTAGGCAATTTTAACTAACTTCCCTGCTTATGACCTATCCAAACCACACCAGCCTTACACACACATAGAATTGTTTGCTAGGGCACCACTTCTAGATCTAGGTTAGGCCGCTGGGTTTTATTTTTCTGCTGTGTGCCGGAGCTTTTTCGATGGTTTTCACTACATGCTGTATGAAAAGATTGGTGTGTTTGCTTACTTTTTCTGTACTC
>NW_021358094.1:0-232 GCF_001605985.2 Dendrobium catenatum | reverse complement strand
CCCTTATCAAAGCCTCCAATCACTTCCAGACTCTTGAGTTTAACCCACTGAGCAGTAAACTGCATTTTCCAGACCCATGTTTGACCCTAGTTGACCAATAGGTCAAAATTGACCAAAATACCCTTATGGGATTTCAAATGGCCATTTCAACTCAAATCAATTCAAAACTCTTTGAAACCACTTTCAATGAATTTAAAATATCAAACCTAACTTGTTGAACTCAAACCCAGAC
>NW_021358093.1:0-288 GCF_001605985.2 Dendrobium catenatum | reverse complement strand
CAAATTTTATATTCAACCATGTTATAATGTTTCTAATATTAGAAATGTATAATTATTGGTTGATGTATTGAAGTTTGAAAATTATTTTGAATTCCCTCACCTTTAAACCTTCTTGTAGGATAAAGTTTAATATGCCTATAAATCCTATTTCCTAAGAGTATTACATGGATACGACGATTTGTCCTCTGCCATGCGGTTTAACTCTGATAGAATGTGGATCTTAAGGTATGCGATGAAGATAAATAGACAAATTATATAAAAGCTTTTGTTCATTATATGTTGTTTTCT
>NW_021358092.1:0-202 GCF_001605985.2 Dendrobium catenatum | reverse complement strand
TGCCACCAACAGACGTCGGACTTCTACCCGACGTCGTACCTTCACTCTTCGCCAAGTCTCTACCCGATGCCAGACTTCTACCGGTTATCGGACTTCGCTGGACATCTATGCGAAGATGCATTTCTTTCCATTGCTGGACTTCTACCTGATGCTATCCAACTGATCTTCGTCGTCAGACTACAGTCCTTCCGACCTCCGTCGC
>NW_021358091.1:0-1244 GCF_001605985.2 Dendrobium catenatum | reverse complement strand
TAAAGAGCTTCTCAAAACAAGGTAAGGCGAGCACTGGAGCCGAAGTGAGAGCCTGTTTGATGGACTCGAAACTTTGCTGTTGCAAAGGACCCCAAGCAAAGGTTTTGGATTTTAAGCAATCCGTAATTGGGCTCATGATTGAACTGAAGCCTTTAATAAATTTTATGTAGAAATTGGCTAGGCCGTGAAAACTGCGGATGTCAAAGAACGACGTTGGCGTGGGCCAGTTTACAATGGCAGCAATTTTGTCAGGGTGCATAGATAGACCATTCTCGGAGACAAGGAATCCTAGGAATTGGACTTGAGAAGTGGCAAACTCGCACTTTTGGAAATTAAGGAACAATCTGTTCTCTTGTAGGATGACAAAAACTTGTCTCAGGTGGTCGCTGTGCTGCTCTCGGCTGGTGCTATAAACCAGAATGTCGTCAAAATATGCAATGCAAAACTGCCCCCAAACATGTTTGAGAATGTCTTGTATCATTCGCATGAATGTCGACGGCGCGTTGCATAAGCCGAAAGGCATAACTCGCCATTCATACAGACCGAAGGGGGTCTTAAAAGCCGTCTTCCATTCGTCGCCAGGACGAATTCTGATCTGGTGATACCCGCTTCTCAGATCCAACTTGGAAAATATAGATGCACCACTGAGCTTATCAATTAATTCCTCAATTCTAGGCACCGAAAAATGGTATTTTACTGTGATTTTATTAATGGCTCGGCTTTCTCTACACAGAGGCGCCATTCTTTGTTCTTCTTCGGCACTAGCAGGGCTGGAACGGCGCAAGGACTGATGCTCGTTTGAATTAACTGTTTTTGGAGGAGATCTTCTACAATTAGCCGTAAGACTTCTTGTTCCGTGGGATTAAGCCTATAATGAGGCAAATTCGGTAATGTGGCATTCGGCAGCAGGTCGATTTGATGTTGGATGGATCTTAGGGGCGGTAGTTTAGCAGGAAGCTCCTCAGGACAAATGTCTTGGAATTCAGAGAACAGGTGACGAATCTTTGCCGGTGCGGTTGGAGGTAGTGAAAGGCCCGAATTTGTAATCACAAAAGCCCACACAGGATCTCTGTTATCCCTCATAAGGAGCAAATTTGGGCCGGATACTATCTGCATAACAGAGGATGTAGATGTGTTTGGCATTAACGACTTGTCCTCATTGGCTCTCGGCAGTAGTCGAAGTCTTTTGCCCTTCCAATCTAAGGTGTATACTGTCACGACCCGACCCGACGGGGACGGATCCC
>NW_021358090.1:0-229 GCF_001605985.2 Dendrobium catenatum | reverse complement strand
GCCCCGGCGAGCGTGTTATTAGTACACACGTGACGTCCAGGGATGCTACGCGGGTTATTAAATCTGAACCCGATCCTTCTAAGCAAGTAGGAGTTGACAAGGTTCAATAAATAATTACAAAATGCCCTCAAACACCCATATGGGCCCCGACGAGCGTGTTATTGGTACACACGTGACGTCTGGGGATGCTGTGAGGGCTAACAAGTGAATTCAAGTTCGAAACCGATCC
>NW_021358089.1:0-237 GCF_001605985.2 Dendrobium catenatum | reverse complement strand
AGAAGTTATCCAATCTTATAAAATGTAAGTGTAGTCTAATGAGTTGTACCATTGTTGTATGCATCTTAGGATGGTTTGTGATAAGTTGTCCTATTTGTGGAAGCCATGAGAATGCATTGTAACCTTGCAGAAGTATTTTTAATCATATAGCCTTCCTCTTCGCATCCCATTCCTTTATATACTAGAAACATACATTTAACTTTGACTTTGTACGGCTAGTAACCTTTGATTGTGAAT
>NW_021358088.1:0-278 GCF_001605985.2 Dendrobium catenatum | reverse complement strand
CAAATATAGGTTTGTGTGACTTTCATTGATAAAATTCATATAGAAAACATATATTGGATTCACTGGCATGCCCCTTCTTAGATGGAACAATTATTACGTCCTCTGACCGGACGCAGAGGAACGTCCGGTCGGAGGCCAAATCCCGCCAAAAAACAAGTTGTACCGAGCAAATACCGAGCAATACCAAACAATAATGATGAATACCATCATTTGAAGACCCAATACCGAGTTATACTGAGCAAAATCGAGAAATACCGAGTTATACAAAAGTTGTACCG
>NW_021358087.1:0-302 GCF_001605985.2 Dendrobium catenatum | reverse complement strand
TATTATTTCCATTTATGTAATTATCATCGCTTTGAATCTATTCATTTATTTATTTTTCCATCATTTTTTTTTACATCACACAAGATTGGAAGTTTTATGTTGTTTGATTCCGATTTAAATTTGCTTGAGGATCTCTCCTTATTTTGATGAAGCTTATGAATTTGACAGGGGATATATGTGTTTTGATCAGTATAATTAATCGGACTATTTGATTCATTCCACAGCTTTCAAAGCTTGGAGATTCTGTGCATCAACTTAAAAATTCTCCTATAAACAAATAATCTTATCAAGATTGTGCACAA
>NW_021358086.1:0-206 GCF_001605985.2 Dendrobium catenatum | reverse complement strand
ATCATTCAAACCTAGGAAGAGGCACCATAACCCAAATCGATTAGTAAATCCTTTTCCTAATGTTAGATGTTTTTCTTGTGGCATGGTAGGACCTATCTCCCTTATATGCACTATTCACCATAGAATATATTTTGTGTGGAGACCAAAACTTAAAATTTTATAGTATAGAATGCATGCATTTCATTCTTTTTTAGATAAGATGGGAC
>NW_021358085.1:0-855 GCF_001605985.2 Dendrobium catenatum | reverse complement strand
GGTAGGTTGCCTCTTGGTTTTTCCCCTAAACGGGGGAGACGAGACACCTAGAGGCTGTCAAAATTTTGTCTGAAATAAGATAAGGACTTGAACAAAAAATGGGACTTTATTTGGACTTAATTTGAATAATCAAATTGATTAAATGCAAACTTGAATGAGTAAATAAAAGATTTGATTCAGACTTTATTTGAACAATAAAGATTTGAACTCAAATCAGACGAACAACGGAGGACTTGATTTGAGCTTGGACTAGAACTTGAACTTGCAAGCATATGACTCAAATCCGAGTGAACTCAATGTGACTGCAGGGGACCCGAACATAGAACTTGAGCTTGAATGAACTTTAAAGAACTAAACTCATAATGACATGAAATCCCAATGAACGTAAAAGAGTCATCATGAATTCTTAACCAAATGCAAATGAGTAATAATCCACCTACAATCGTATACAAAGAGTTTGTGGAAATGCATTCAAGTGAATAACGACAGGCAAGTAGAGTTTGCAAGCAAAGATCAAGAACTCAAAATGAATGTGGACACCCATAATTCTGTGAAGCAGACAAGTAATAAAGAGAATAATTTGCTTAAGTGCACACGATACATTCAAAGTCTATTTATTAGTCTCCATAAAGGTCCTCGAACGTTGCAACAAATCTCCCTACAAACCAATGCCAGTTGTCTTAGGGATACATACGATAGCCCCCACAAGCAATGGAGATGTGTACAATGAATGTAACAACATCTCTACCAGTTACAATAATGCAATGCCAAGCAAATAAAAGACTATATTCTCTTATAAGTCCTGAAGATTGATGTGCTATGAGTATGGCAAGTTTCTAGCTAATATGCATGAAG
>NW_021358084.1:0-223 GCF_001605985.2 Dendrobium catenatum | reverse complement strand
ATAGGATCAACATTACTCCACTCCTTTCTGTTGTGACATTTTTTATTATGAATGATAGTCCTATGGATGAAGCCCAACTTATCTTAGACCATCTTTATGGGCTTTCTGAAATTGGGCATGCAGATCAGAAAAGAAAAAGGAATATATCATTAGGTCACTTGATTACATTTATTTTGGAAAAGAAATACAATCTAGTGCATCCTGATGAAGAATATGAAGAGCC
>NW_021358083.1:0-279 GCF_001605985.2 Dendrobium catenatum | reverse complement strand
CATTATTGAGATATTGAGCCAATTGATACTATTAACTCGAGGAATTGATTGATACGGATCCACTATTATAGCATCGTTCGTGGTCGTCAATGGATTGTTCTCTTTATGGATATGGATACATGCACTGCCGTATTGACGAGAAATAAGTGAGATTGAACGATAGATTGATTTGCAAATATCTGTTCGGATACGATTCCATTCTATTGATTGGGCAGATGATAGATTCAATGAATTGACTAGACGACACGATTGATTGAACTGATATTGACTGAACTGATA
>NW_021358082.1:0-247 GCF_001605985.2 Dendrobium catenatum | reverse complement strand
AATGTTCTGTTTTTCCTTTCAACTATCCCATTTTATTGAGGGCTTCTAGGTGTAGAAAAATTGCGATCAATCCCTTTTTCTTTACAAAAAAGTTCAAATCTTTCATTTTCAAATTCTCCTCCATGATCACTTTGAATAGAAATTATTTCACATCCTAGTTTTATTTGAATCCAAGTTAAAAAATTTCAGAATTCCTCAAATGATTCACTTTTATGAAAAAGAAATCTAACCCATGTGAATCTTGAGA
>NW_021358081.1:0-409 GCF_001605985.2 Dendrobium catenatum | reverse complement strand
TTTCGAAGATGAATCAAATTGATTAGAAAATAGTGTAGTATAAAATAGAATACAATTACAATAATTATGATACAACATATTATATGTTAGACATAATTGTGTAGTGGATTATTGTATATGATTATTTTGAATGTTCTGAAATGTAAATGAGAATGTTTATATTTTTTGAAATTTTGATACTAATGATGAGATAAATTGAATTAAGTAAAATTCTTTCAATTAGATCATTGGGGCATGATATTGATGGAGGTCGAACAACAAAGTTCAGATAAAGTTTTGAATTATGTTCGAACCATATTTAAATCTAGATTTGAATTTGAACAAGTTCAAACCAATTTGTTTTGTGGTAACCTTCGATAAGCATTTCTTGAATACAAGAGGGGTAACTCCATGTGTGTTTGATATGTAA
>NW_021358080.1:0-817 GCF_001605985.2 Dendrobium catenatum | reverse complement strand
GACTTAGGAAGGAGGTGAACCACTCTGCCTTTATCTCATGACTGAACCCACCAACATAAACAAGCCCTTATTGATGAGTTTTGGATTTTAGCAATGCAGGAGGAATTAAACCAATTTATTAGAAATGAAGTTTGGGAGATTGTAGAAAGACCTAAGGGATAAAGTGTAGTTGGGACAAAGTGGGTCTTTAAAAACAAAGTGAATGATTCAGGAGTGGTGGTTAGGAACAAAGCAAGATTAGTAGCTAAGGGGTATAACCAAATAGGAGGGATATACTTTGAGGAGACCTTTCCCCTGTAGCTAGATTGGAAGCTATTAGAGTGCTATTAGCCTTTGCCTGTTATAAAGGATTTAAGCTTTATCAAATGGATATCAAGAGTGCCTTTTTGAATGGGGAAATATAAGAGGATGTGTTTGTAGAACAACCCCAAGGTTTTAAGAGTTCACAATTTCCAAATCATATTTTTAAATTAAAAAATGCTTTGTATGGTTTAAAACAAGCACCAAGAGCATGGTATGAGAGGCTTAGCACATTTTTACTAGAAAGGGAGTTTGTCAAGGGGAGCGTAAACATCACCCTTTTTCTTAGGAGAGTTGGAGATGATTTACTCATTTTTCAGATTTATGTGGATGATATACTCTTTGGATCTTCTAATAAAAAACTGTGTGATGAGTTTTCTAAAATAATGAGTAAAGTGTTTGAGATGAGTTTGATGGGAGAGTTGTCCTACTTTTTGGGGTTTAGCATAAAGCAATTGGAGGATTGAACCTTTTTAAATAAAATAAAATACATAAAGGACATTTTGAAGAAGTATGA
>NW_021358079.1:0-370 GCF_001605985.2 Dendrobium catenatum | reverse complement strand
TGCGAGATACTTCCACTGGAACAGCAGGAGTAATAACTGAGGGGCCGGAGCAACCTGTGCAACAGAAGCGACAGGCGCAGGTCGCCTGGCCACTGGACAAACGGGTGAAACAACTGTAGCAGGCGGCCGGTGCTGAGGGGCCGGAGCAACCTGCGCAATAGGAGTGGTAGGTACTGGACGCCTGACCGCAGGATGAACTAGTGGAATGGAGAGTGGCCTAGGTGCTAGTCACCTAGCCATAGGGCGCATAGGCTGCGTAAGTACAAAAACGGGATGAGCAGGTGCCCGGGCTATCCGTTGAGCAGCTGCTCATCCAAAAGGGCGCATGGCTGTGCGTCCTCTCCTCTGAGGAGGAGAAAATGCAGCAGCC
>NW_021358078.1:0-226 GCF_001605985.2 Dendrobium catenatum | reverse complement strand
ATATGGATTATGATATGCAAAATAAGGTAACATAAAATAATTTGTAAAACTGAACATCTGGGCAAAATTGCGTACCAAAGCAGCATAAGATTTCATTAATGGCTTAAGAAGCTGCCAAATTGGTTGAAATACAAATGGTGCACCCACCAAGAGCACTTGACCAAGCCTCTTTGGGTAGTAATAGTAGAATGCATCAATCTGGAAGATAACCAAAAATATTTCGTAA
>NW_021358077.1:0-311 GCF_001605985.2 Dendrobium catenatum | reverse complement strand
TTCTTTTAGGGAAAAATCTTCTTTTGAAATTAAAAGGCCTAAAAAAAACATTTGGATAAGAAAAAGAGATCCGTTCAAGCCTTGGTTTAGGAAAAATATCTTATAAAATAATATATAAAAGAAGTTTGTTAAATCGCAAAAGTTGAAATTAAGTCCTTGAAAATCCCAAGTGATGTATGAAATCTTCTAAGTTTTAAGAGTTGCAAGAAAGGAAGATAGATTGCTTTTTGTTAGTCTCATTTTATGCCTCTTGTCCATTGAATGGCACACTTTACACATCTTTTTATTTTTGATACACTTTGTATATATAT
>NW_021358076.1:0-218 GCF_001605985.2 Dendrobium catenatum | reverse complement strand
TTGGGGATCACTAGAAAGGCTTCCTAAGTCAAGGACAACAGCTAACCCTACCGAAATGCTTGCTGAAATTGAGGCTACAGCAGCTGGAAATCGCGGGGCAGCGATCACAGTCGAGGGGAAAGTCACCTAAGTGTTTCGGTTAGGTTCCCGGGCCTAGGCAGCACCTAAACAGCGACTCTAGGACTCTAGGCTCACTAACGGAAGTCTAACAGCTGCAG
>NW_021358075.1:0-958 GCF_001605985.2 Dendrobium catenatum | reverse complement strand
TGCACCTTAGTGAAATAATGTGGGGATGAGAGTTTCATCTCTTCATTCTTAAGATCTTTTGATTTTCTTTGAAAGTGTTGGTCTCTACCTCTTGCTTTAGATGGCGATGTCTTTAATAGTATTTTGTGAATCCATGCAATGAGTATCCTTCTTTTAAATTAAGATTGTTTTGCAATAAATTTCTTCAATGTCAAGTTGAGTGATGATGAGTTCTTGCTTTGTCTTAAGATTTGTTGAATCTGAAATCCATGTGCCAAAAATATTCTCTAATGGGAAAATTTATTGAATACTGTGATAATTTCTTGTTTTAAAGTCTCTTGTGATTATATGATTTGTTGTCAAATTTGTTTAGGGAAACATGGTGTTTCTTAGAGATTACGTGCTTAGTGAGGGTTAAGCATTTGGAGATGGTTTGCATCCAAAATTATGCTTCAATACTATCCATGAATGAAGATCTATGAACTTGTTGGAGAATTTATCTTATCGGCATGAATGAATTTCATAGGGTTTATGCTTGTCATTATAAGCCGAATTCAATGTGAAACAAAAAATGAATGAGCACAAAAACTCTAGAACCTTTGATTTGATCTCAATCAAATAGTTTGCATGCTTCATGATTGGGTAGTTTTCTTTGAGTTTTGGAAAGAATCGTGAGCATTGTGTTCGAAAATATTCATTTGATTTATGTTTCATATAAAAGTTTCAGTGGATTTAATGCAATAATTTTGAATATTATTGATAAATTTTTTAAGTGTTGTTGGAGGGAATTTTTATGACTTTACCGTTATGAAGGCTTCTTTCTTGAGGGATTTTTGGAGAAAGTTTGGTCATTATTTTCTATTCCAAAATTTTGGTGAGCAAAATTTATGAAACTCTTCAAAGTTTATGTGCCATTCTTGATTTAACTGTGATACGCCATTCAAAAATTATCTTGATCGGGCACGAATCTCGAGGCAAA
>NW_021358074.1:0-306 GCF_001605985.2 Dendrobium catenatum | reverse complement strand
TGATTTTCCACTAGGATCTTTATCTAATTGGATTGTCGAACTCATTTGGGTGTTCGTGGGTTTTGCACGAATCTCTCCCTTTTTGATGATGTCAAATAATATTGGTTGACTTTGCAAATTAAAAAAAAAATTCTCCTAAACTCTCCTTGAGTAAAAGAATTAAATTAAAAATTAGGGGAAAGTTTTTTTTTTATTTTTATTTTTTTAAAAAAAATAAGAGCAAAAATTAAAACAAAATGCATTAAACAACAATACTTTCTCCCCCTTTTACATTATCAAAAAGAAGAGATAAAATAAAATATAAAA
>NW_021358073.1:0-328 GCF_001605985.2 Dendrobium catenatum | reverse complement strand
CCACTTCTTTCAAATAGTTAACATTCCAACAGTTATTATCCAAAAAAGAGGAAACTTTAATAATCTGCATAGTGTGAGTGTTCAAAAAGGAGTCAATCGAAAAATCCCCTAACCATTTATCTTGCCAAAAATAAACATCGCCCTTTCCCAAACCCCATTGGATAAAGTTTTCCGCTTCCCATTTAATATTGCACAACCGTTTCCAAATAGGAGAGTCGGTATTTTTAACAGAACATAAAATCGGATGCGTATCATGACAATATTTAATGTTCATGTAGCGAGACCAAAAATTGTTATTAGATCTAAAAGTAAACCATAATTTATGAGA
>NW_021358072.1:0-647 GCF_001605985.2 Dendrobium catenatum | reverse complement strand
AAGTTTAAGTTTTGTTTCCCTTGTAGAGAATTATACGGTGTGGCGGTGCGGTCGATGATGACATGGCCAATATAATTGTAGCACAGCTTCTTTATCTTGATGCAGTTGATCCTGCGAAGGTATCTTCATATATTTTCCTTATTCTGTAGCTTTTTATTATCTGAATCACTCATTTTTATCCTTTATTCCACCTTAAGCTTGAACTTCAAGGTAGTCTTAATGGCTTCCCAAGTTGTCATTTTGGGCGTGTTTACAATGTTATCATATATTTACATTCTGTCTTTTGAATGTCATTAAGGTTTATTATCTATTGTGCTTAATAGGACATTGTCATGTATGTGAACTCTCCTGGAGGATCAGTAACAGCTGGTAAGTTGTTTCCTCATCTTCCTGTAATAAGTTTGATCCACACATTAACTATTGGTTAATTTGCACACTCAAATAATTCATGGTTCTTATTAGGTATGGCAATTTTCGATACAATGAGGCATATTCGTCCGAATGTTTCCACTGTATGTGTTGGATTAGCAGCCAGGTATCCAATTTATGGTCTTATCTCTTGTATGGTAGCTTCATACCAACATGTAGTCTTACATATTCTTGCAACAAGTCATTTGAGTGAACATAGATGCATAAAATTAAGAGAT
>NW_021358071.1:0-295 GCF_001605985.2 Dendrobium catenatum | reverse complement strand
GGGGGTTGTTGCAAATCTATTTTTTCATGACTTGTGTTTTGATGATTGACAAACATAATTTCTCTTGGACTACTTATTGCTTCTAACTTTTCAGGAATCGAAGATCGAACGATCAAGAAGAAGCTAGTTCAAGATTGCGTAGGTTTAGGGTTGAGTCAGTCTGTACTTTTGTTTTTCACCTTTTGAGTCTACTTGTAATAGTCAAAGAGACTAATACTAACTAACCCTACACACACACTTGAGAGATTTAGAATCTCTATTTTTGCTCACATCAGCTAGGCCGATCCCTTGGATC
>NW_021358070.1:0-806 GCF_001605985.2 Dendrobium catenatum | reverse complement strand
AAGTGCCCCCCCCCCAAAAAAAAAAAAAAAAAAATCACATATGTGTCTTCAACCAAATCACGCACTACCTCAGGAGAACAAGGAAGAGTAAGGTTCCATGTACATTTCTTATGAATGAGAAATCATTATATTTTTCTCTTTATATACATGCTCGATTTAAGAGAAGAGAAGTAAATAATTAATTTACTTTTTCTTAATCTAGAACTATACATGTGATATATTCATAAAAATATTATCTTGATCGGGGGAGCAGCTAATTCTCGAGAAAAAGATCAACGTTAGAAACTCAAATAATTAAATCGGCCCATTTCAACTCCGATTTCCAACAAACTTATAGTCAAACTAAACGTCTCGAGAATACGACCCAACACAACCAAAATTTGACTCAATCCGGCCCAAATGAGTCCACAAATCAAAGACTAGAAGCATATTTGAAAGGTTTAAAGAATGTTGAGTAAACCTCATTTAAATATCTTTCGCTCCTCTCTTGCCTCCAAATGGATAGCACCCCGATAATGTGACAGCAAACAAAATTATTTTAATTTAGGCCCCAACCCATTGGCCTTTGTTTATGCAATAGCGTCCGATTTTTGCTCTGCTAATGCGGCTGATTTCTAGAGCTCACCGGAAAATTTTTGGCACCCGAGCTATTGATTTTCCCTCATTCGGCCAGTGCCCATTCTCTTGTGCGCATCAATGACTGATTCTTCTTGTGGCATGTGAAGCGGAAAATTATTAGGTGCGGACAGTGGATGTAAAGATGCGTCCGGATGCGTCCGGATTACTGCATGCATTGTATTACTGTT
>NW_021358069.1:0-285 GCF_001605985.2 Dendrobium catenatum | reverse complement strand
GTGCAGGAAATTATCAATTTATAAGTCCTAAGACTTTCAGAATGAATATTCGTCTTATACAGAAGATAGATATTTATTTTGAGAGTCCCAAAACTTTTATGAAGGAGAAAGAGAGGGACCTTAAAAATGCAACGTGACATACCTTCCCTAAGGAGTCGTGTATGTCACATAAGGTTAGTTTGTTATTATTAATGTTTTGTTTAAAGATCTCTGAATCCGAATGGATTGGTTCCTTCTTAGAAGGAGTGATGCGCAACCCATAGGAGATCTCTTTGTTATTTAATT
>NW_021358068.1:0-301 GCF_001605985.2 Dendrobium catenatum | reverse complement strand
CAGAACTCAAAATGTTGTTGCCAAGCCTGTGGTGACGATTCCTGCACCTAAAACTATTTGGAGGGAAGTTACAAAAGAGCAAAAACCTGTGGAAATTGATGGAATTGGTCAGTTTTCTGTGCAGAAAACAGTGGAAGTGTAGAAAAGTATTGAAAATATTCAAGTGAAACCTGTATTGAAGAATCCTGAGGAGATGTTGTGGACTAAGGGACAGATAGATAGGCAAATTGTTGATCTGCAGACTGTTATTAGGCATGACGAATCGGTGCCTGTATTGAAAAAGAAAAGCCGCAAAGATCCC
>NW_021358067.1:0-201 GCF_001605985.2 Dendrobium catenatum | reverse complement strand
GTAAAAATTGTTGGTGGTGGAATCCTAATCTATAAGAAAAGATAAAAAAATAAGAGGATTTATTATAAAAATTGCTTTAGATATAAAGATTCTGATAATTGGGAAAGTTATAAAGAGGCTTGTAAGGAATCTAAGAAAGCTATTTGCAATGCAAAGAGCTTTAGATTTTAATGATTTATATAATAGATTAGATACTAAGGA
>NW_021358066.1:0-217 GCF_001605985.2 Dendrobium catenatum | reverse complement strand
TGATCAAAAGAAATATAGAGGGATTATTAGATCTTTGCTTTACTTGACTGCTAGCCGACCAGATATTATATTCAGTGTTTGCTTATGTGCTTGATTTCAATCAGATCCAAAAGAATCATATTTGACAGCAGTGAAAAGGATTTTAAGATACTTACTAGGAATTCAAAACTTATGAATTTTGTATCCTAAGTTTAGCTCTTCATTTGAAATTGTTGGT
>NW_021358065.1:0-765 GCF_001605985.2 Dendrobium catenatum | reverse complement strand
AGGGAGTTCACAAGAGTTGCTCCAAGAATTATTCCACTTCTTCTTCCCTAGAGTCTCTTGTCCTTGGAAGGGTTGGGAGAATTAAGCTTCAGCGATCGATCGAGGTTTGGGTTTTTTCCCTTGTCGGGGGTGGCAAGGAGGGTTTTTGAAAGGGCTTCTCCGCCTAGATGTGGGGCTAAAGGAGAGTCATGTTGGTAGTGCAATACTTGGAGGACGCCTCCAGGGAGTGGACGTAGGTCAAGTTGACCGAACCACTATAAACCCTTATATTATTTTTACTTCTTCCATACTTTTATTTTCCACATTTGTTTTTCCGTGGTGACTTTGGTTTGTGATATTTGTTCTTGGTTTTTAAGAATTTAAAAAAATCCCAATTCACCCCCCCTCTTGATTAGCCTCGGGACTAGTTCATAGGGCCTAACATCCCTAACGAACTTTCAAAGGAGAACTATTATTTAATAGTGAAATTTTTGGAGTGGAGGACTCTTGGGAGTGGACGTAGGTCAAGTGAACGAATCACTATAAAATCTCTAGTGTGATCTTTGCTTTACTGCTTTTTGTTTTTTTCACTATAGTAGCCTTGTGAAAATCATTGTGAAATTCGTTGTTGCAAATTATGTTTCAAGAACTCATTTCCATATTAATTAAATTTTCCTATTTAAATTTTAAAAATAAAAAAAAATTAGAACTCTTGTTTATGATTTTTTATTGCAACAATTTTTCCAATTTATCCTCCTCTTGGCACATCTCATAATTTCAATTCGT
>NW_021358064.1:0-201 GCF_001605985.2 Dendrobium catenatum | reverse complement strand
TCAGAACCTTAAGTTGTACCAGGCCCGGATGGCCCAGACTCATGATCGCCTCGTCCGACCCCGTGCTTTTCAAGTCGGTGAGCTAGTCCTTGTCTTGCGTAGGCCTATCATCTCGCGTCGTCGTCGAGGTGGTAAGTTTGAGCCCATTTGGGAAGCCCCATTTATCGTAGAGCAAGTATACGAGGGTGGATCTTATTTGCT
>NW_021358063.1:0-350 GCF_001605985.2 Dendrobium catenatum | reverse complement strand
CCGATCAACCTCTTATTGACGTAGTAGAGTGTGTTTTTCTTTCCTTCTTTATTGTGCTGGGCCAATAGTGCTCCGAGGGACTCTTCTAGAGCTGGTGCGTACAGTATAAGAGGCTTCCCTGGAATCGGCGCTGCTAGAATGGGAGGATTCAATAAGTATTTCTTGATACTATCAAATGCTTCCTGGCACTCTTCATCCCAATTGAAGTGGACGTCTTACTTCATGAACTTCGAGAATGGTTGGCACATGCTCGAAAGATTTGATATGAATCTCCGGATGAAAGCCAGTTGCCCTTGTAGTGAGCGAAGTTGTAGAAGGATCTTTGGAGGCGGCATCTCCATAATTTCTTT
>NW_021358062.1:0-235 GCF_001605985.2 Dendrobium catenatum | reverse complement strand
TAGTACGAAAATTTTATTTTTAAAGCAGTAATAAAGTCATATCACACAAAATTTTAGGCTTCATTAAAAATAACTTTGACCACTACTTTTTTTGTTGCTTTCAAGAAAAAACTCGTACTAAAAAACATTTGTGAAGAACAGAAAAAATTATCTCAAACGAAACATTAATCATAATTTACAAATTCTTAACATAATAAAATACAAATTCATATATATATATATATATATATATATA
>NW_021358061.1:0-1426 GCF_001605985.2 Dendrobium catenatum | reverse complement strand
AAGTGGCTTATACTGGATCAAAATCTTGCCGCAACATTGTATTCAGTCATCTCCTCCACCATTATTCCATGTGTTCTCTCAGTTAACGTTGAAACTTGAGCCGAGATCTGAACAACTCTTGATCGATGCCTTCAGTCCAGTACTCGATCAAGAATTATACAGCTAAAGCATGAACTACATTACCTATCAATGAAATATAAATCCGTGACTCAATACCTACTCGACATCAAAGCCAAAGTCAACTCTCTAACCGCAGTCGGTGCTCCTCTTGATGTTAAAGATGTAATTCATTACACGCTAGATGGACTTCCGCCTAGTTATCAAGCCTTCAAAATTGCAATTCGTATCAATCTTCAACCGCTAAGTCTTCGGGTTGCGAGAAATGTCCATGATAGATGAACTGAACGGGATGATCGTAAGTGCATGAGCGAATGACTTTTTGCGTGAAAGGGATTGAGTGCAAACTATCATTTTTCATGAGAGTCAAATTTCCCAATTTACTCCCATATAATTATTTTTTTTAGGGTGAGCAATTCCCACCCTCAACCAGTCCATGAGTGTCTTATATAGAATACTTCCTAACCTTTTTAGAGATTTTATGTGTTGCTTACCTCTAATCCTCTATTTATTGGCAAAGATCTTGATGTATTGCACAAAGTTAATTACTAACTTTATATAATCAAATAAAAATAAATAGATAGATCCACTGGATTCCATCATAGTTGATTACGTAATGGACTACACTACAGGAAAAACATCAAAAACTACGATTTTTTCCGGCGGTTAGTATGGTAACACCGGCGGTTTTACAATATACCGACGGCTTATCGGCGGCTTTACAACCGCAGGTAAAAATGACGTAGGAAACACTTACCGCGGTTTTATGAGGCGGCGGTTTACCGGCAGCTAATACCGTCGGTGACTACCGGATTTGCAACCGGCGGTGTTCCGGCCGTTAAGCCGCCGGTTATTTGTCCGACGGCTAACCGGCGGTCACTTTACCTACGGCCTGCCAGCAGTTAAAGAGGACGTCGTGTGTTCGCTCAACCGCCGGCAAGCGTCGGTACACCGCTGGTGGTATTACCGACGGTAACCCGGCGGTCCGGCCGACGATTTTACCGGCGGTATACATCGCCGGGCTTTCACCGGATAATCGCCGGTGGCCGTCGGTAACCGCCGGTATATTACCGGCGGTGTAAGGAAATTACCGGCGGCTTATCTTTAGCCGTTCAGTATCATAGTTTCCAGCGGCCAAACCGCCGGTTGGTCGCCGGAAACCTGTAGCACCTGAAAAAAAAAAACACTTGCTTGCTCTCTCTATATCTCTCTCCCTCTTTCTAGCTCTAACTCTTGCTCTCTCTCTATCTATCTCTCTTGTTCTCTCTCCCCCCTCTCTCTCTCTCTTTTCTCCCTCTCTCTCACTCTC
>NW_021358060.1:0-215 GCF_001605985.2 Dendrobium catenatum | reverse complement strand
TTTATTATAAGTGTTATATAAAAAGATAAATTATATATATAAAAAACTTACAATCAAAATTACATCATATTTTCTCTGCATTACACCTACAGTTTTTTCTCTTCATTGTCAATATTATTAAAAATATCTTTTTTTAGTATAAGTCATTAAACAATCATTCATCAAAGAGTCATTCAATTACACAAATGATTCTTCACAATTTTCATAACTGAGAA
>NW_021358059.1:0-289 GCF_001605985.2 Dendrobium catenatum | reverse complement strand
ATCCCGAGCCTATCTCCTACAAACTTAAGAAACTTCTGAGTCAATCTAGTTAATGGTGTGACAATATTTGAAAGCCCTTCCACAAAATGTATGTAATAGCCAACTTGAGCAACGAAAGGTACTAATTTCTATGGTGGTGCTTGGCCTCAACCAATCCATTACTATAAAAATTCTAGCTCTACTGACAATATGTTCAAGAATTGCTACTCGCCGAAGCTAAAACTCAAAGTTAGAGAATTTTGTATATAATGCTTATTCTCCTAAAGCATATTTAATGCTGCTTTGAGAT
>NW_021358058.1:0-287 GCF_001605985.2 Dendrobium catenatum | reverse complement strand
AGTGCGGAGTCAAGGGCGGATTGAGGGGGGGGGAAGGGGGGAACCGGGTTTGACTGGTTAGTGAAATAAGTAAAAAAAATAAAATAGGTCTATCGATTCATCTCATTCGGCCCTTTCCCACAGCCTCTCTTGCATGACCTTCGCGTTTCATCGAGCGACGCCGTGACTCGCAACGAGGCGATCGACCGCGGCGAACGACGGCCAGAGACGACGTGCCTTCTCCTCCCCTACCTAGACACGCGACTCTCACTCCTTTTGTGCCAACTTGCTCGGATGGAAGTCACAGA
>NW_021358057.1:0-433 GCF_001605985.2 Dendrobium catenatum | reverse complement strand
AATTCTTCTCTGTAGATCGTATTGTACGATTGTAATTCGTACCGTACGATCATAGCTATGTGGACGATTTTGTGAACAGATAGTACTGTACGAATATCTTCGTACTGTACGATATGTTTAGATCCAAAACCCTAGCCATAGTTTAGTTTGAGTAAGTGATATTGCGTCGTTCGTACTGTACGAACATGTTCGTACGGTACGATCTATATTTAATACTTACTTAAATTTACCCGTAATTAGTGCATGTAATCCAGGCCTAATTAATTTTTGAACATCATACTGTACAAACCATATCGTACCATACGATGAACCGAGACGAAGTATGATCGTCCCGGAAATTGTCCTGGACGATCTCTTTGTTTTTGTCACATCGTACTGTATAATAGTAATCGTACTATACGATGAACAGAGACGACATCTGATCGTCCAGACC
>NW_021358056.1:0-284 GCF_001605985.2 Dendrobium catenatum | reverse complement strand
TTGACTTCCGGATTAGTGGTGGAGTACGCCTTTTGTGGCACAATCCTAATTCACACCCGCTAGTGGTGGAGTACGCCCTTCGTGGCACCATCCTAGTTTTCCAATTTATTTGCCTATTAGGAGTAAGTCTTCTATCAGCATCCTATAGGCCTAAGGTTGGGTGATGCCCTTCCTTAGACCCAAGGCTAGGTATTCCCTACCTTGGTTTCCAGTTGATCTTCCTATTAGGAGTAAGTCTTCTATCAGCATCCTATAGGCCTAAGGTTTGGTGATGTCCTTCCTTA
>NW_021358055.1:0-233 GCF_001605985.2 Dendrobium catenatum | reverse complement strand
TTCAAAGAGATCCTTCCAAATTTGCAACATGTAGATTTCATAATTCCTTATTTTCCCTACAAACCAAAGTTGTGGGAGAATATTCAAATACCCTTTACATTCTCTTGAATCCAAATTTAGGAGAATTGCTATAACCCTTTGAATGTCAAGTGTTCAAGGGATTTCCCTTTCGCTCTCCTAAGTTTAAATTTAGGATAATGATTTCTTTTCCCTTTTTGAACACCAAATGCTCA
>NW_021358054.1:0-312 GCF_001605985.2 Dendrobium catenatum | reverse complement strand
GGCACCTCATAGATGTAAACACATAATATAACAAAAAAGAAGAAACAAATATCCTCTTTTTTATATTGTTCACTTCCACAAATGTTGTACGATGACAATAGACAAAATAATGAAGTTTTGAAATTTTTAATAAAAATTATGCGCTTGAAGGAGCCTAATGCCTTTAAGTTTGCTCAATTTGAATTTTTTTGGAATTAATTATGAATCTTGAAATTTTTAGTATTTAATTGAATTTTGAAATTACTTAATTAAAGAGATTTTGATGATTTTGCTCCAAACTCCTTAAAATTACTCCCCAAGGTCGAAGATGAC
>NW_021358053.1:0-227 GCF_001605985.2 Dendrobium catenatum | reverse complement strand
GAAAGGAAGAAAAGCTAGACATTAGGTCGGTCGTGAGTAGATGGAATGCGTCATTTCAAAAGATGGGATTATACGAAGAAATACGAAAAGTAAAAACAAATTAACGATGGAGATTCGTTTAAGGTTTTCTAATGAACGTTCAAGATGTAATGTGGGAAGATTCATAAGCGACACTTTAATAGTAGTACAAATTTAATCATCTTAACTAAAATTTGATCAAAATATGT
>NW_021358052.1:0-216 GCF_001605985.2 Dendrobium catenatum | reverse complement strand
GGTCTCGGGGCCTTATTTAATATGTTAATTAGGGTTGGTTAATTAAGGGCTCTAAAAGCTCCTAAAAATTCCTAGAAAATTCAGTGATGTTTTAGATGTCACTAAGTTTAAGTGTTGTAGTTTTCATGTCGTTCTGGGATCTATCCTAGCTCCTAGAAGACTTCTAAGTTCGCTAGACGAGTCCTTAATTTTTGTCCTTAGGGTGTCACTACGTTA
>NW_021358051.1:0-224 GCF_001605985.2 Dendrobium catenatum | reverse complement strand
TTGAACCTTGTTGACTCTGCCAAATTTGTCAACAAAGAATCAAGTTCGTTGTTGGCTCTATAATTTGGTTAATGATTTTTTTTAATTGGAGACCTTGAAGGCCTTATATGAACGTATAAAATAAATATTCTGGTCGACACCCTGACCATATATTTGTTTGATAATTCGAGCCATGTCGACTCCTATATATCTATATAGAAGGATCGGGTTCAAACTACATTCAT
>NW_021358050.1:0-464 GCF_001605985.2 Dendrobium catenatum | reverse complement strand
TAAAACCCTAATTGCTTCAAGTCTAGCTACAGGGGCACTCCTAGTTATAACACCCTCACTAGGTTCACCTATAATCAATTTTCTTGGGTGGTTTTTAGAAAATCTCAAATTTCCAGGCAAAGGGTTTGCTAATTCCAAATTTTCTTTCACATTTTCTTCCAAATTTATTCTATCAATTTTTTAGAAGTTTTCCTCAATCTCATCTTTAACAATATTTGGCTCTTCCAAATTTTCAGATTCATCAAATACAATATGTGTGGTTTCTTCAATGACCAAAGTTCTTTTGTTAAATACCCTATAAGATTTTCTAACACTTGAATATCCAACAAAAATTTATTCATCTGATTTCGAATCAAATTTTCCTAAGACAGATTTTCCATTATTATGAATGAACACCTTGATACCAAAAACATGCAAATGAGACAACTTAGGTGTTCTACCTTTTAGCAACTCATAGGGTATTT
>NW_021358049.1:0-392 GCF_001605985.2 Dendrobium catenatum | reverse complement strand
GGGCGTGTTGGATCCGACCTTTTACACCCATTCGAACGTTAAGCTTTAGGCTGTTGAAAGACTTCAAGCTTTTCTGACTCAATTTGTTGGAGTGCGTAGTTACAAAAATCTCTTTCCTGACTTTTGAATCTCGGTACATTGGAGAAGATTGAGTCTTAAGCTTCTTGAAGATGACCTGTATATACTTTGAAGAGAGTTCATTGTATCTTCCTTAAGAGAATATTTGCATTGATAATTTTAAATATTTATTCGGGGATCTCGGCATACAGAGCGATGTCGACCCGAATAAATATTTAAAATGCCCCCTGCTTCAAAGGGTCATTCTAGAATAGAATAAATTTGGAATTCAAAATTTTAAATATTTATTTGGGGATCTCGACGTATAGCACGAT
>NW_021358048.1:0-877 GCF_001605985.2 Dendrobium catenatum | reverse complement strand
GATTTCCATTGAAACCGGAATACTTTTTTTAGGCTTCTATACAATTTAATTACTTTATAAATTATTTGTTTTAAATATATATAGAAATCCAAAAAATAAGTTTTAGTTAATAAAATTTTTATAGAAATCGGAGTAAAATCCGGTTTCTGGTGAAAGCATAAACCGGATAATGAAGTTTCGATTTCTATTGAAATCAGATAATTAACTTTCATATTTGCTCTTTTTAAAAATTTTTCATTAACCTGCTCTTTAAGCTCATTTAAGTTTAAAATAGGCTTCATTTTATAAATTGACCTTGGCTATATTATGCCAACACCTTCCCCCGAGGAAGGAGCAATTATTACATCCAGTGAAATCCGAACGTATCCGAATATATACCGAGTGCTTAATACCGACTTTTAGGTGACGTGGCGCGTGGTTATTGGTCTATGAACGCATTCCGTGACCGGACATAATAATTGCTACTGAGGAAGGGCATCTTTCGTAATCAACAATCAACAATAGTGAAATCATTTCAACTAGACAAGATCATGTAATTTTTCCCCATTTATGAGATTTTTCATCTAAAACTCCGGTGTTTATTATATTATTGATACACCCTCGCCTCTCTTATTTGTCTCTATGATGGATCTTCATAAAAAAGTAAAACGTTAAGCTCATTAGCTCTCTACGACCGCAAAAATTTTAGGATGTAACAATTCTAAATAGTTTATTAATAATTTGATTATATTATAATTAACATAATTAAGGAATTTAACTTAACTTATTAAATATTACTTTTTATTAATTAAGAATGATTCAAACTAATTAATTAATAAAAATAAAAGCCGTCACTTATTTACCAAAACTTTCATTGAATGACTAATTATTGGAGCCG
>NW_021358047.1:0-534 GCF_001605985.2 Dendrobium catenatum | reverse complement strand
GTCCACCACTGGCAGAAGTCGTCATTCTCAAGGAGAGAAACAAGTGGAGGAAGTAGATGAAAACCCTTCTAATGACATGCGACGACAAATGAGGTGACAAATGAGGGCCAAAGATAGGGAAATCTCTTAGTTAAATGAGAAGATGACTGAGATGATGGCTCAAATGGAGGCGATGATGCAGATGATGCAGAGAAATGCTACTATTGGCGCCATGCCTAATCCTCCTGCTGACCCTCCAAACTTCCAAGCGCCATAAGGATCAGGAGTACAGGGAGCCCCTGAAGGTGGTCGCGAAGCTCATAATGTCATCCGTCAGCCCACTCCACAAAATGTTGCTAGTACTTCCGAACCAGTAACTGTTGCACAGTTAGAAGGAATAATCACAGAAAAGATCAGGGATATTATAGTCGTTGATCAAGCAGAGAAACTAGTGGGCAAAGGTCGTCCGTATCCTGTTGAGTACGACCAAGTGTCGTACCCAAAAGGGTATTCTGTATCAAAGTTCAATACTTTCAACGGTACTAACAACCCCAG
>NW_021358046.1:0-242 GCF_001605985.2 Dendrobium catenatum | reverse complement strand
GGACGAAATTGGTTCGTACAGATGAACAAAATTTTGTCTGGGACAATCCAGTGCGCAGAAAAACTTGTTTTGGGCAGTTTTTTGGACGGTTTTTCTTCTCCATTCTATATAAGGAGTCCTAGAAACTATTACAAATGCCTTTGGAGTTGCTTTCTCTTGAGAGGGATCATTGAGAGGGAGAAGATCCTTGGAGGGGATTTCAAGAGAGTGTGAAGGGGATATTCACACGGTTGCTCCGGCGA
>NW_021358045.1:0-253 GCF_001605985.2 Dendrobium catenatum | reverse complement strand
AAGAAAGTGGATTAGCTAAGGCCTTCAATAGAACTTTGGTGAAGATCTTAAAGAAAACTTTATATGATAATATGCAATAATGGCATAAAAAGTAGACTTAAGTTTTGACAGCCTTTGAAACCACATATAAAGCACCCAATCAATCTATAACATTCACTTTAGTCTTCAAGGTTAAGGTTATCCTCACTTCGAAAGTACAACTTCCCTCTTTAAGAGTTATAGTCAATAATAATATAACATTTGAAAAGAATAT
>NW_021358044.1:0-264 GCF_001605985.2 Dendrobium catenatum | reverse complement strand
TGAAATCTAGCACATAAGCAAACACTGAACATAATATTTGGTCGGCTAACAGTCAAGTAAAGTAAGGATCCAATAATCCCTCTATATTTCTTTTGATCAACAGATTTTCCCTTAAGCTCATTATCCAACTGAACTGAGGAACTCATTGGTGTACTAACAGGTTTAGCATTGTCCAATTCATATTTCTTGAGTTGCTTAATGCTAAGAAATGTTCCTTCCACAAGTTTCTTAATGCTAAAACCTAGAAAGTAATTTAAATCTCTC
>NW_021358043.1:0-315 GCF_001605985.2 Dendrobium catenatum | reverse complement strand
TTTTTAACAAATGCTTCCTTATTTCTTCGAAACTGGTAATTAGCATTTAAAAACATACGATGACAATCAAACCAAGTATTTTTCCCTTCATGTTTTATTGTGAAAGCTTTACTGTTCTCCATGCAATAAGGACATGCTAATTTCCCTGTTGTGCTCCAACCAGACAACATATCATAAGCTGGAAAATCACCGATAGTCCACAGCAAAGCAGCTCGAAGGAGAAAATTTTATTTTGTTGATATGTCATATGTGAGCACTCCTTTCCATAATACTTTGAGGTCATCAATTAATGGTTGCAAAAAGATATCAATCTTT
>NW_021358042.1:0-246 GCF_001605985.2 Dendrobium catenatum | reverse complement strand
AGCTTTTATGAGACTTTTTTCGCTGTTTTGGCAAGAGGGAAGTGCAAATTTTGGAGTTCTTATGGCTATTTTCGCATAAGAATTGCTATGGAATTTGGGTAGGTTTGTCGTTACTTTATTGCAAAATTCCTGCAGTTTTTGTGAGCTTTTCCTATTGTTTTTTGTAAGAAGAAAGTGCAGATTTTGGAAGTTTTTCTCGCTGTTTTACATAAGAATCCTCATTGCTTTTGGATGGATCTTGTATTG
>NW_021358041.1:0-233 GCF_001605985.2 Dendrobium catenatum | reverse complement strand
TTCATTAGAATCATTTCCAACACTTTAAGTAAAATCATCCAGGATGATCCACGATCATACGGGACGATCCATTTCATGTTGACTTGAAAAATTGTAGTTTTTGGACTATTTTTCTTGTCTCTTCAATATATAGTCCAATTTTGACTGCCACCAAATCTTTTTGCTTGTTAATCTTCATGCATATTGAAAGAAGAGTCTGTTACAAATCTACTTTTGCATGTCGTATGTTTTGA
>NW_021358040.1:0-393 GCF_001605985.2 Dendrobium catenatum | reverse complement strand
AAAGGCTCAAAGCCTACAAAACCCGATCCTTTGTCGACAGCCCGACAGAGTTGACAAGGTTCAATCCATAAAAAAAAATGACCCCCAAACACCCCGATGATGGCCGTGTTGAATGATTATCTCAACCGGAAGGGTTTCACAAATATTTCTCAAAGTTCCACCCAAATGTCCATACCAAGTACTCAAAGCTCCACCCAAATACCCAAAACTCCACAAAATCCAAAAAAAATCTCAAAAATCCCAAAATTCCAAAAATATTCAAAATCGAATAAATCCATCACGCACTTGAAGCAAAATCCATCCGCCCTCCGCAACAGTTTGCTGGGGTGGACAAATTGAAATTTACTCTAGCTCATAAAGAGTCAAATGCCTAGTCGAAAATATCACTAGGAT
>NW_021358039.1:0-1214 GCF_001605985.2 Dendrobium catenatum | reverse complement strand
ATTTCTCTACCGTCGCGAATACTCCAGGACGCAACATTATTGATATTGGTTTTCTAGTAATAATTTTACTTGGCATCGTGGGCATTTGTGGCAATGGATGGATAGAGTTCTTTTTAATAATGCATGGCTTAACTCTTATAATTTGACTAAGGTGGATCACCTTAGCCATACCGTCTCTTACCACTCCCCTATTTTTATAAAAATTTAGTATAATATTACGGGTTTACCTTCTCAATTTAGATTTTAGAACAAGTGGTTGCAACATGAGACTTTTCTTGATGTTGTTCAAAATAATTAGCATGCTCCTCTTTTTCTAGATGATTATATTTCTGGTATGACTAGACTCTAGCTTAAGTTGAAAAGGTTAAAGCAAGTTTTGAACTTGTGGAATCATAACATTTTTAAGAATCTTTTTTTCAATATTTTACTTGCCGAAGACAGGGTTAAGTCTGTCGAGGATCTTTGTCGGGTTGGACCCCTCTGAGCCTGATATTATTCTTTTGAATGAGGCTAAGGTGGATCTTTATAAGTTTCATGTTCATGAAGAAATCTTTTGGAAGTAGAAGGCTACTGTCAAACATTTGGTGGAAGGTGATAATAATACTAAATATTTTCATGCTTTGGTTAATAAGAAACATGTTATTAATTGTATTCATAAAATTACTCATGAGGATGGCTCTATTACTGAGAATAATGATGAGATTGCTAATCTTGTTGTTAATTTCTTTTAAAATCACCTTAACCAGACCTCTAATCCTACTACTATTGCTACTCCATCTTTTATTCCTAAATTAGTCTCTCAAGAGGATAATTGTGGCTTATGTAAGTGTCCTCTTCTTGATGAAATTAAAGAGAACTTTTTTGACATGAATGCGAATTCTGTGGCTGGTCTGGTCGAGTTCACTACTATGTTTTTTTAGAAATGTTGGCATATTATTTCTAATGATATTATTTCTGTTGTTATTGATTTCTTTAATGGTTCTCTTATTCCATAGTTTTTTTCTTCTACTTTTATTATCTTGATTCCCAAGAATAATGTTGTTAATTCTTGGAACGATTTTAGACCCATTCGTTTATGCACTATTTTTTATAATTTGCTTCCTAAAATCTTGATGAACCGACTAACTTTGTTATTGCCTAAGCTTATTTCTCCTTTCCAAATGGAATTTGTGAAAGGCTGTGCCATTTCTGACAATATCTTGCTGGCCCAGGAA
>NW_021358038.1:0-219 GCF_001605985.2 Dendrobium catenatum | reverse complement strand
CTATTTTCTAATCGAAATCACTTGCATAATGGATTATGTTTAAATATTTTAAAATCCCCCTTATGTATTAAATATGATCCCTTAAATTAAATACCCCTGCATGTGCTCCGGTTAACATGTTAAAAGCATAAATACTAATAATCGAGAATGCTGCGCAGGGTCAAATGCTACAACCCGCATGAGCTCCGATCGTCGCATTTAAATCTCAAATCCAACGAT
>NW_021358037.1:0-271 GCF_001605985.2 Dendrobium catenatum | reverse complement strand
CCATATATTTAGGATAATATTTAGGATTTGTAAAATTTCAAGTTTGTGGGGTATCCTATTATCCTCAAGAGCTCTTATTGTCAATTTATAAAATGAATTCATATCTTCCAAGATTCGATTTGTATAATTGATTCGATATATTTTCTCTCAGATTCATCCTTAAATATTTTTAAATCTCTTTCAAGATCAGCATAGGATGATTTTAAATTCTCAAAATTCTTATTTAAGTCATTATATTCGTCAAGTAGTTTCATGTGGTTGTCATCTATTA
>NW_021358036.1:0-403 GCF_001605985.2 Dendrobium catenatum | reverse complement strand
TTTTCAAACGATGCTAAAATGAGTATTTGAATGTTTCGTACCGAAAGAATGCATCGAATCATTTAAATTCTAATTAATTTGATTTTTTTATCAAAAAACCAAGAACTGTCTTATGTGTATGTCCTGCGTATTACCTGCGTCTGGATCGCGTATGAAATGCATATACTCTGCGTATTTTATAAAACCTAAATTAAAACCTTCTTAATCGATTTGAATTAAGAATCAATGGTGGAAAACCCTATATTTGACGCTCCTTGCTGGTTTTATTGATGAAGAGTTGCATTCGAATTAATTTGATTTTTGATTAAAAAACCATGAACTGTCGTCTGCGTATATACGTTGTATGAGCTGCGTCTGAAATACGTATGGTTCGCGTATAGAGTGCGTATTTTAAATTCCTCAA
>NW_021358035.1:0-294 GCF_001605985.2 Dendrobium catenatum | reverse complement strand
AATTGATCATACCAGCCGAAGTTAAAATGTTTTAAATATGTGCAACGTGTATCGTCCAGGATGAACAGTGGATCGGCTAGGACGATTATCCAACAATGGATCGTCCTGGGCTGATTTTAAAGATTTAAACGTGCTGACACGTTGATCGTCCAGGATGATCTAGTGTATCGGCCAGGACAATGACCACAAAATGCATCGGCCAGGACAAAATATATTATTGGCCATGACTATCAATATGATTGCAACAGAGTTCGATCAGATCGTCCAGGATGATAAAGTATCGTCCAGGATGAA
>NW_021358034.1:0-2857 GCF_001605985.2 Dendrobium catenatum | reverse complement strand
TATCTATATACATAAAATACAAGATAAAGCCAAATAAAATAATCACAAGGGACACAACCCATCAGAAAAATGAGAAAGAAAACTGTCTAATCTGTCTCGCAGCACTGCAGTGCCAATTTAAAGTGTTGCGACTGCTTGAACCTCTATCTTGATCCACTACAGCGCCAGTTTAAAGCGCTGCAAATTTATTTTATATGTTATTGTATGGAAGTCTTATTCTTTTCAATATTATATTGTTTTTGTTCATGAACACAAGCAACTTGTATATTTAGTAATTCATTCAATTAAAATCTAATTTTAAAGTTTAATAGGTTACATATATACACACAATTCTCATATGTATGAATATGTAACATATAAAATATGATATCTATATATTTAAAGTTAAGAGTCGAATTCTCATTTAAATAAAAAAAAGATATGTCATTTCTAATATTTTTTAACCAAGTATTTTTAGATCTACCTAAACTTTTCTTAACAAAAGTCAAATCTAATACATCTACTTTCATAACCGGGTCATCGGAAGGCCGTCGTTTTATATGACCAAACCATCTAAGGCGTCTCTCTCTAATCTTATCTTCCACTAGAGCTACTCCAATTTTTTTACGTATATGCTCATTTCGTATCCTATCTCTAAGAGTAAAACCACTCATCCACCTGAGCATCCTCATCTCTACAACACTTTTTTTTTTCATCTCTACAACACTTAACTTAATATAATGCTTCTCTTTTAATGGCCAACATTCGACACCATAAAGCATTGCAGGCCTCACTACCATCTTATAGAATTTTTCCTTAAGTTTGAGGGGTACATTTCTATCACATAACAAGCCCGATGCATTCCTCCACTTCAAACATCAAACTTGAATTATGCTAATAATATCCCCATCTATTTCACCATCACTCTGAACAATAGATCCAAGATATCTAAAACGTGTACTCTTATTAATGACTTGATCGCCCAAAGTCACAATCCCCTCACTAGGTCTATTACTACTAAAATTACACTCCATATATTCCGTTTTAGATCTACTTAAGCGAAAACCTTTAGACTCTAAGGGTGACCTCCATAATTCAAGTTTACCTTCAACTCCCTCTCTAGTCTTATCAAGAAGAAGAATATCATCAGCAAAAAGCATACACCAAGGTACATCCTCTTGCATATGTCTAGTGAGAACATCCATGACTAAAGCAAAAAGATATGGGCTTAAGGTTGATCCTTAATGTAACCCAACCGAAATAGGAAAATACTTGGTCAATTCACCTTGTGTTTGAACACAAGTAATAGCTCATACATACATATCTTTAATGATTTGATATCATATAAAAATCAAAGTTTTTATTTCCTTAAGATTTTTCTATATTAGCAAATGATATTAGTCATGTTGCGTCCAGGAGTATTCGCGGCGGTAGAGAAATATAAAGTTTAACGTCTTAGCGTTGTACAAAAATCTGGCACGCAATCAGATAAGAGAATGTGTAGCATTCATAGGAGACACCAATATTTTTATGTGGAAAACCGCTGAAAAGGGGGAAAAACCACGGGGCCTAGCCCAGTTTGAATGAATCCACTAGTATTGCAGTTGATTACAAATGAGGCCCTTCATTGGGAGAAGGCCTTAGCTTGATGTACATTTTATAGAGTACATTACATGATGTGAATACAAAGAATCATTATTGACGTGTTCATTTGGTCAGGAGGACCATAGTCTGGTGACGGAGGTTAGAAAGACTGTAGTCTGCGGAAGACGTAGTCAGGAAGACCGTAGTAGGCTGGCGATGGAGGTCAGAAGGACTGTAGTCGGTGGGCGACGTAAGTCAGAAGGATCGTAGTCGGCTGGTGACGGATGTCGGAAAGACTGTAGTTGGCGGGCGACATAAGTGAGGATCATAGACGACGGGCGAAGGAGGTCGGAAAGACAGTAGTCGGTGGACGACGTAAGTCAGGAGGACCGTAGTCGGCTGGCGACGGAGGTCAAAAAGACTGTAGTCGGTGGGCGACGTAAGTTAGAAGGACTGTAGTCGGTTGGCGAAGGAGGTCGGAAGGACTGTAGTCGATGAGAGACGTAAGTCAGAAGGACTGTAGTCGGTGGGCAACGGAGGACAGAAAGACTGTGTCTGACCCTGAAGGTCGGAAGGATGGCGTCAGGTAGAAGTCCAACAATAGAAAGAAATTCATCTTCGGATATACGTCTAGCGAAAGTTCAATAACCGATAAAAGATCGGCGTCGGGTAGAAACTTGGCGAAGAGTGAAGGTCCGGCGTTGGGTAGAAGTCCGACGTCTGTTGGTGGCCGAGGAGAACTCCAACATCACTTGGGCGGAGTTTCGGCGTCAGGAGGGAACTCTGTCATTAATTGAGAAAAATTTCAGCATCCCGTGAAAGTTGGGCAGAATTCTGGCGTCCCGTGGAAGTTTGGCAGAATTCCGGCATCATTTGGAGTTCGGGCGGAACTCCGGCGGTGGTCAAGGAGGAGTCTCTTCCCTCATATTCTTCTCGTCTTCTTCTCCTCCTTCTTGCTTGGGCCCCCTCTTATGAGAAATGAGGGGTCTATTTATAGTTTTTCTGGAGTGGCATGACTCGTAAATAAGTGTGAGATCAGGGGCATATAAGGAGTGGCCGAATGGACGGCTGATATTGAATCCTTTGATCGTGCACCGTTCGTCAGACATTTGAAGGTCTTAGTGATGTCGGATTTTAAGGATCTTGGGCTCGTTGGATTCGTCTCGTCGAGTCGTTCGATTTGACTATAAGCTCTTTAAAATCGGAGACCGTTTGATAACTCAAATTGTGGTACGAGTTTTCCAACAGCACTTCGGGCGCCTGATTTGGGCTCATTTGGGCTCGGATTGAGTTG
>NW_021358033.1:0-279 GCF_001605985.2 Dendrobium catenatum | reverse complement strand
ATCGTATTTCTGTTAAGTTTCGACGGTTTTTTTCTGTACACTTACTGCTGTTAATTCTGTGCAATCGAGATCGAGCCATGTCGTGCTCTATGTTGTGGTATTCTTGTGCAATTTCTGCTGTTATTTCTGGTGCAAACGAGCAAAGTTGAGTTCATTTTTCTAGTTTTCTTTGTTCAATTTCTGCTGGTTTTTCTGTTAGGTTATTTCAGTGATGCACTTATGTGGTTGAAATGAGCCAAGTCTGTTGACCTCGATTTCGGATCGAGTGTGCTCGAGCGC
>NW_021358032.1:0-272 GCF_001605985.2 Dendrobium catenatum | reverse complement strand
CACGAACAGGACGTGGCCATGATGGCCACTTACAGTTATTGGTTCAAAAGAGAATAAAAGAAGCAAAAGAAAGAAGAAGAGGGGACGCTCACAGAAAATCAGTTCAAGGTTTTCCAATTCTGTTTCTCTCAAGCGCACGGTTCCTTCTTCCAACCGCGAACAAATCGCTGCCTCCTCCTTCGCACGACGCCAAGCCCGAGATTCCTCTGCACTCGACCGCGCCGGCCAATCTTACTGTCGACCTCCTACTCTGGCGTCAACCCCTCCGGCCA
>NW_021358031.1:0-216 GCF_001605985.2 Dendrobium catenatum | reverse complement strand
ATAAAATTGGTTTGCAAAACGGATACTTGGTTGTCCGAAAATCCCCACTTATACTAACAAGTGTTAATTTCTTAAGGATTAGCACCAGTGCTCCAAAATTACGAAAAAATTAGTATAATTAAAACATAATAATATATATCTTATGGCGAATACGGTTTTTAAATTTGACTTATAATGATTCCTAGAAAAAATTATTTGTTTGGATGAAAATATAGA
>NW_021358030.1:0-201 GCF_001605985.2 Dendrobium catenatum | reverse complement strand
CGGCAGGAGTTTTCAGGGGCACCTCCGCCCAGGAGAGGGGAGGTACACAGTACTCAGGGACCAGTGGATAAGGGCAAGAGGCCCTTAGGCAGTTCAGCACCCCCGCAGCAGCCACGCTCAGCTAGTCAGTCACACGTAGCTAGTCAGCCAGCAGCACAGCCCAGGATCTCCCGTAGGACTTCAGAGAGTCAGCAGTCCCTA
>NW_021358029.1:0-302 GCF_001605985.2 Dendrobium catenatum | reverse complement strand
CCTCAAGGCAAGGGTAGAGATGAATTATGACCCACATAGTAAGGAAAACTTTGCCAAAGAGAGGACCCCAGGAATCATAATTACCATTGATTGCATTTGAAATTCCAGAAACAATCCCGATTATATTTAGTATTTGATCTGGGAACATTTTAACCTATCTTATGCTTAGGGACTAGTTTATCTCCTTTAGTCTAGAGTCTTCTATTTGCTCCCTTAAATAGGTATAATGTATGGGTTTTGAGGCATTGAATGATATATACACCTATTGAAGCTTGAAAAGCTTTCTTCTTCTTCTTCCCTGG
>NW_021358028.1:0-503 GCF_001605985.2 Dendrobium catenatum | reverse complement strand
CGTACAAGCTGATTGTCCCGTACGAACTAAGTTCGTCTGGTACGAACGGTTATTACTAGGTCGGTTTCAAAAACTGCAAAAAACCGTTATAAGTCGGTTAATCGTCTGGACGAAAATGCTATTCGTCTGGACAAAAATTTTACAGAGAGCAGATCGTCATGTACGATAATTTAATTTCATCGGGACGGAAATCTTACAGAGAACAAATCGTCCCGGATGATTTTTAATTTCGTCCTGGACGAATAGGACTTAGAAAAAATTTTCAGGCCAGTTCCTATTCGTTTCATGTGCTCAATATGAGATAACTGTCTGATCGTCCCGTACGAACTGATATCGTCCCGTACTATAAGTATAAATTTTATATGATCTCCTTATGTGTGTGTGTATATTTTTATTCACTCAATTACAATCACTCCCTTTCATTTTTATTTCAAAGAAAAATACAAGCTTCAAATTCACAAAATATCTTATGCTGAATTTGATTTGAAGTCTTCGTAGTCTGG
>NW_021358027.1:0-500 GCF_001605985.2 Dendrobium catenatum | reverse complement strand
TTTGAAAAAAATGGCAATTTAAAGAGTGCAAGCTGACAGATTGGCCAACAGTTTTACAAAATCAGAAAATTATGGTGGATGATAACTCTATGCTTAATGAAGCTTTCACGGTTGAAGACTTGAAGAGCTCGGTTTTCCAGCAAGGTAATAATAAATCCCCTGGCATAGATGGGATTACTTCCTCTTTTTACAAAAGCTTTTGGAGCATTGTTTGGGACACTTTATGGAATGCAGTTAACAACTTCTTCTTAACTGGTAGAATGCGTAGAGAATGGAAGGATACTCTTATTATCTTGATTGCTAAAATTAAAAATCCTTTGGTTCCAGCAAATTTTCGTCCCATTAGCCTATGTCAAATGAACTACAAAATTATTGCTTCTATGCTTGTAAATAGATTAAAGAAGATTATCTCTAGATTGGTCTCAGAAGAGCAGATGGCTTTCATACCTGGTAGATCTATTTTTGAACATTGTCTCTTAGCTCAAGAGATGTTTCATAAG
>NW_021358026.1:0-347 GCF_001605985.2 Dendrobium catenatum | reverse complement strand
TAACCAAATCACCACATAAATCAAAGTGCAAAAATAAATAAACACAAAACCAAAATAAAGAAAGATCACACCGAATTTATAATGGTTCAGTTAATTCTTGAACTACGTCCACTCCTCGGAGGCACCCTAAGAGTATTGCACTAAGTGTCTCTCCTTTAGCTCCCACAGCTAGGGGAGAAGCCTTTACAACCGACTCCTTTTGCTTCCTCCTGAAGCGGGTAGAGAACCTAGACCTTTTGCTAAAGTAGACCTCCAAAGAACCTCCTAAGGATGAAGGATGAAGAACAGATAAGATGACTTGGAACCTTGCTTGGAGCAACCTTTATGAACCCTCTAACAAACTCCCC
>NW_021358025.1:0-767 GCF_001605985.2 Dendrobium catenatum | reverse complement strand
GAAAGAAAGTGTCTGCTGATGAGGTTGAGATTCAGGAAAATCTGAGATATAAAGAAGAATCTGAGTTGATTCTAGCTTACGATGTTCGTAAGTTGAGAAGTAAAAAGATTCCAATGGTTAAGGTGCAGTGGAAGCACCGAACTGCACGAGAAGCGACTTGGGAGAAGGAGTCGGACATGAGAAAGTCGTATCCGTATTTGTTTTCACTGAGTTTTGATTGGACAATGTCGAGGACGACATCTTTTTGAAGTTGGGGAGATTGTAACATCAGTTTTGCTCCAGTATTGTCTGGGCCGATCGTGGATCGTCCCAGGACGATCAGTTGAAGTTTTGTTCCAGAATGTGTACAGAAGTTAGAGGAAAGTTTTCCTCCCAGTATCGTCCGGGCTGATCGGGGATAGTCCCGGGACGATCAGAGCAATGCAAAAGACAGAGAGTAGGGGTTTTTATCATCCGAGAAAATTAATTATCGTCCTAAGAAATCGTCCAAGGACGAAGTGATTTGTTCAGATCATCCTGGATGATCATGCGATCGACCAGGCCGATCTCATGGTTATTTAATGAAAATTAGCTCGTTTTGAAGAGAGAGAAAATCAGATTTTTTTATAAAATATCAATTGAGGAGAGAGAAAGTCGAGGGCAAAAGAGAAGAAGTGGATTTTTGGGCAACGCCGGTCTATTTTCGTCCGTCGAGACATTTCAAGAAATTGGTGTACGCAAGGTAAGGCATATTCCGCCTTTCTCAATTTTCAGAACGATGAAGTTTG
>NW_021358024.1:0-200 GCF_001605985.2 Dendrobium catenatum | reverse complement strand
CTTCAACCCTAAAATTTGGGCTTATGTCCATTCTAATGGCTAACACATAGTCTAACACCAGCTCAAATATCATCATAAGTAGAACAAATAATCACAAATGAAGTTACCATGGCAGGAACAATCATTTTTATGGCATGGTTGTTAATAGTATCAGATAGTGAGGGGAGATTTACCTCTAGATTGTGGAGGAAGGTTCAAGA
>NW_021358023.1:0-278 GCF_001605985.2 Dendrobium catenatum | reverse complement strand
ATCACATAACAAGCCCGATGCATTCCTCCACTTCAAAATATGTAACTAGTACACCAAAAAAATGTTATATCTTAGTCAACCAACTTTCTCCTGGCATTGCGAAGAGCTCAAATATGTAACATAGCATGATGAAATGATGCTAGTTTTATGATTGAGAAAATCAAGGATGACAGTCCGTAGAATTTTAGGGATGCATGCAAGAAAAATCAGATGTATGGAAGCTATTCGTTTATTGAGAGGATTGATGGAGAAGTTTAGAGAGAATAAGGAGGATCTAC
>NW_021358022.1:0-1475 GCF_001605985.2 Dendrobium catenatum | reverse complement strand
AAGTAAAAGACAAGGAATACAGGAAATAATTTTTCTAAGGAGAAAGCTTGATGTTGAACAATTTTTAGCGAGTTAAAAGAACAAAAGTAGGAGGTGTCGGATTTTGAGAAGCTCAGAGGAAACCTTAGTCTATCATATATTGGTATTTACATTTTAAGAGAGAAATTTTTATGTTTAAGTTAACATTTTGTTAGAAATTTGGGATTATATTCCTGGAGGGTGAGGACTTAAAATTTTTTAAAAAAAATCTACCTTAAAACCTAAATCTAATTTGGGCACTTCAAACTATTAACCCAAACCTAACTAATGAAGTACAAATTTAGTTTTACCCCGGCCTAGATTGGGGAGCAGAATTAACCACCTAGGAGCTTTAAAACTATGTGTCCAATCTCTTTATGAAAGATGGGTAGGGACGTTGCTTAAGTTTTAGGGAATTGGGGGATGATATCTAAAATATATCCTAATTGACCCCTCAACTTATGTAGGGTAAATAATGCTTAATTAGAAATAAAATGCAATTAATATTTTATACAATTTTAATTTGTATATATTGCAATGCATGCTGATTGACTCTAATGCATAAAATGAATATGAGATAATTTTAAAATTAGGCATAGAAATAGATTATTCCTTAGAGATTGTAAAACATCATCTCGACAGAACTACACCTTCATAAGCCAGGTGGTCTGCCAGAACCTAAAGGTGGAGAGGTGCCTAAAAAGGAAGAGAAGGTAATAATACGATTATGCTAAATCTCAGCAGTCCTGAGCTTACTTCTTAGATCGTTAGAGTTACTAAGTGAGTCTAAAGATTTTATTATGATTTCAAGTTTAAAATTGTTATCGTACCCTCACCAAAAATTTTGATCTTATCCAGGCTAAAACAAAATACGGCATACAAGAAAACCTAGATAAATAGGTAATTCTGCTGCACAAACAATGCAAAAAATAAAAGTTAAATAATCCATAATATAATGTCCAATGTTTATATGAAAAGTGTAATTTTATTCACAACCAGAATTTATTGAAAAGTAAAGTGGTCGGGCATCACTAATAATAAACCTAGATTCTAATCCTAAGACTGATGTAAGTGATTTTTGAAATGGTATATACTTTTTTTTTCTTATCTTCATTTCTTCATCATCCGGATATTAGAATCATCATAACCTAGCTTTCCAAATAAATGGGAACACTCCCTTAAGGGTTGTTCTCTTTTCTTTGGATTCGAGGTTGGATGTGATATCCCACTTCTAAAAAACTTTTACAACACATAACTTTAATAAATTAAATTTACATTTCATTTACATCTCAGAAAGAAAAAAAGAAAATCTTGACCACCTACAAAGTTATCCTAACCATTTCATAATAAAATAATTCCCAAGAAATTATACATTTGAATTTAAATTTAATTTTACCAACCATACTTGGCCGCACTCTTTTTTTTATTTGGGAGCTAAGCAGTTGAAGCACTTCTAT
>NW_021358021.1:0-284 GCF_001605985.2 Dendrobium catenatum | reverse complement strand
TCAACCTTCGACTGATATAGTAGAGCGCATTTTCTTTACCTTCTTCATTATTCTGGGCAAATAGTGCTCCGAGGGATTCTTCTAGAGCAGACCTTCTTCATTGTTTTGGGCCAATAGTGCTCCGAGGGACTCTTCTAGTGCAACTGTATACAGTATAAGAGGCTTCCCCGGAATTGGCGCTGCTAGAATGGGAGGATTTAACAAGTATTTCTTGATACTATCAAATGCTTCCTAGCATTCTGCGTCCCATTTGAAACGGACATCTTTCTTCATTAGCTTTGAAA
>NW_021358020.1:0-991 GCF_001605985.2 Dendrobium catenatum | reverse complement strand
TATTGCAATTTGAGATTACTTTCACTCCCCTCCGTGCTGTGAAAGGACAAACCGTTGCCAATTTTCTGGTAGCACACCCGCTGCCGGCAGATTCTCCTCTAAACAATGATCTAACCAACGAACAAATCATGAGTTTGAGGGAATATGGCGAGGTCGTCTGGGAATTGTATTTTGATGGGGCAGCATCCTCTCGTAGGAATGTAACCCAACAATCTGTAATTCCTGGAAAGGCCGGAGTCGGTCTAATTTTCATAACGCAGGAAAAAGGAATGATGCGCTTTTCCTACCATTTATTAGAGCCCTGCACAAATAATGAAGATGAATACGAAGCTCTGATAACCGGTTTGGAACTTGCAATTCTAATGGAAATTAAAGAGATTAAGATCTTTGGAGATTCCCAATTGGTGATTAACCAAGTGGCTGGAACTTACAAAGTCTTGAATCCTAATCTCCTAAGGTACCACCAGTACACACTTCACTTGTTGGAACAAATTCCTACCGCCACTTTGTATAGGGTTCCCCGTGGAAGTAATTCCATAGTGGATGCCTTAGCAAAACTTGCAAAGGAATTTGCATGTCCCGAGGAGGATTCCATCCCTATAGAGATTCAGGGTCGTAAAGCCCTCTCTCCTATAGATTTGGAACACATAAGTAAGACTCCCCTTCAAATCCTTTCTGCCTCTTCGACAACCGATGAAGAAGGCGATTGGAGACGACCCTTAATTGACTACCTTAAAAAATGGAAGCTTCCTCAGGATAAATCACTCTCCAACCAGATTAAGAAACGTGCCCTATCTTATTCATTAGTCAACAATTTGTTGTACCGTCGGTCCTTCGATCACATGTGGCTGCGCTGTTTAGACAAGCAAGAAGCCCTGAAGATTGTTAATGAGGTTCATTCAGAACTATACGGTGCACATCAATCGGGTCCAAAAATAAAATTGAAGATTAAAACACTTGGATACTACTGGCCTACAATGATTGACGATTG
>NW_021358019.1:0-299 GCF_001605985.2 Dendrobium catenatum | reverse complement strand
AATGGCTCCTATCATCCCTAAATTGATCTCAGAAGAGCAAGTGGCTTTCATCAAAGGAAGATTCTTAGCAGATCACGTGTTGATAGATCAAGAGGTTATGCACAAATAAAGGATTTCCAATTCCTCAAAAGGTTTTGTCTCCTTCAAAATTGACATGGAGCAAGCTTATGATTCAATGGGATGGCTCACTTTGGAAAAAGCTTTGAATTATTTTGGACTCCCATGGTATTTTTCTAAACTGATTTTATAATGTATTCAAAATTCTAAATTCTCTATTTCAATCAATGGAAGTTTGTTAT
>NW_021358018.1:0-296 GCF_001605985.2 Dendrobium catenatum | reverse complement strand
ACTTGCAATTTGACTATAAAGGACTTATAGTTGGAGCTGAATGGGAACTACAATGAACAATGAGTGGAGCCTAAGCCTCTAAATAAGGAATCAAATTTGCAATCAAAACAACATGAAAATGGATCTAATATTTAAAATAAGTATTGTGATTTGCAAGACAACTAAATTCTTAAAAGTTAGCAAATGTGATGCACACATCGAATAACCTGTGGATGACAATAAAGAAGGTGTAACAAATATGGTGACTCACTTACAAGCAAAGGCAAATGCAAAATATGATGACACACTTGCAATCA
>NW_021358017.1:0-224 GCF_001605985.2 Dendrobium catenatum | reverse complement strand
CGCTGCCAAAACCTCGTTTTGCATCAGAAATTTAAACTCAGTTGCAAGTTGCACCGATTAAAACCGCCGGCAAATCCCATCGGTTAATTTAAGATACCCGAAGCCCTAATTCCTCTCTTCGCTCTTGCTCGCGCGAACGGGAGCGAATCCAGATAGCTGCGACGAAAATCTTCTCCCCTTGCGAATCCCGGCCGACCGTGCCTTCGATCCTCATCACTGTGAGT
>NW_021358016.1:0-359 GCF_001605985.2 Dendrobium catenatum | reverse complement strand
AGCGCCTCATGTAGTGGTTCGGTGAGGGTAAGGGCTTCAGGTGGTTGTCTGGTGAAGGTGTGGGCCTCAAGTGGTGGTCCTACGAAGGTGATGGCCTCAAGCGGTGGTCCGACGAAGGTGACGACCTCAGGTGGTGGTCCAACGGAGCGACGACATTAGGAGGTGGTCCGACGGAACTCAGGCGGTGGCCGAGGAGGAGCTTCTTCCATGGTCATGTAGTCCTCCATATATCTCACTTGAAAACTCTTAGTTGTTATAATGATGCCATGAACAACTCTTTTTTTTAAGGCTATCTTTTGTCCTTTACCTTGGTTCATGGTTCTGCCCCATTCTTTGTCTAATATCTTGTTTATCCTCTC
>NW_021358015.1:0-346 GCF_001605985.2 Dendrobium catenatum | reverse complement strand
GGCATACTGCCAATATCTTTCAAAATTAAATTCATACAATGGGCGGCACAAGGAGACCAGTAAATATTATTGAATCTTTCATGTAATAGTTGACCTGCCTTTTTGTAATTAGCTGCATTATCAGTAACTATTTGAACAACACTCTCTGGACCAACCCACTCAACAACTTCAGCAAATAAAGAGCACAAAGTAGTAGCATCCTTTGTGATGTCTGAAGCATCAACTGATTTTAAAAAAGCTACACCACGTGGACAATATATCAAAAAATTGATTAAAGTTCTGCTCCTACTATCAGTCCATCCATCTGCTATAAGTGTACAACCTGTTTCCTTCCAAGTTTGTCTAT
>NW_021358014.1:0-277 GCF_001605985.2 Dendrobium catenatum | reverse complement strand
TTTGATATTTTTGTAGGGTCGCTCTCACACAAGACCTTGTGGGAGCATATGGTACCTGGACAGCGGATGTTAAAAGCATATGACTGGAGATACTACTCAATTAATAATGCTGGAAGCCAGGAGTGGAGGCAAGGTAACACTTGGAGATAACACTACAAAGAAGTTGATTGGATCAGGTATGATTGGAAACTTAAAAAACATTTTTATTGATAATGTGTTGTTGGTTGAAGGATTAAAGAATAATTTGTTAAGTATAAGTCAGCTATGTGATAAGGGT
>NW_021358013.1:0-421 GCF_001605985.2 Dendrobium catenatum | reverse complement strand
CGATAAGCCTTCACCATTCATCTCCTCGGATTGAAGCTCAACAACTTCCTTTTTAAGTTTTTTCTTTAACTCCAATAAATTTTGAAGTTAGGCTCAAATCCAAAAGAATAAAGCCTTTAACACTCTATGAAATTTCTTGTTTAGAATATCCATAGGTTCACCTCTAGTAAGTTTGCTCAAAGATTTTTGCACTACAGCTGCTGAAGTAGGGAAAGACATCCAAACATCTTCAAACCTTAGAATTTTATTTCTACGAACTTCTTTATTATTATTTTTTTAAAATAATAGGGTAGTGATTAGAGGAAACCCATGCCAAATTCCTAGTAGCCTCTTGTGGAACCATCTCCAATGCTTTAGAATTCAGTAAACATCTATCAAGCCTTTCCCAAATACGAGCACTTCCACCTTTATTGTTGCACCA
>NW_021358012.1:0-286 GCF_001605985.2 Dendrobium catenatum | reverse complement strand
GACATTCTCAAAAAATATGAAATAGACAATGCTAAACCTGTTAGTACACCAATGAGTTCCTCAATTCAGTTGGATAAGGACATTTAGGGGAAATTTGTCGATCAAAAGAAATTTAGAGAGATTATTGGATCTTTACTTTACTTGACTGCTAGCTGACCAGATATTATGTTCAGTTTTTGCTTATGTGCTAGATTTCAATCAGATCCAAAACAATCACATTTGACAGTAGTGAAAAGGATTTTAATATATTTACTATAAACTCAGAACTTAGGAATTTGGTATCCTA
>NW_021358011.1:0-289 GCF_001605985.2 Dendrobium catenatum | reverse complement strand
CCGGGTTTGTCCGTCGATATAGCAGTTCATAAACTTGGAATCCGGCATGATGCCATTCCTGTCAAACAAGATCCACGACGCATGCGTCTAGAGATCGAACAACAAGTCATTTCTGAAGTTAAGAAACTGGCCGAAGCCGGATTTATCCGGGAGGAGCAATATCCTTCTTGGGTAGCCAGCGTTGTGCCCGTTCGAAAGAAAAATGGTCAAATCCGTGTCTGTGTTGACTATAGAGACCTGAATAAGGCATGCCCTAAGGATGAATTTCCTTTGCCAATTCTAGAACTCA
>NW_021358010.1:0-217 GCF_001605985.2 Dendrobium catenatum | reverse complement strand
CAACGGTCTTTCTGACCCCGGTCTCCTCCCGACTACGGTCCTTCTGACCTCTGTCGCCTACTATGGTCCATCCGACCCCTATCACCAGACAACGGTCTTTCAGACCCCAGTCTCCTACCGACTACGGTCCTTCAGACCTTCATCGCCTACTATGGTCCTTCCGAAGTCCATCAACAGACAACGGTCTTTCTGACCCCGGTCTTCTGCCGACAACTGT
>NW_021358009.1:0-632 GCF_001605985.2 Dendrobium catenatum | reverse complement strand
CTGAAAGCTTATTTGAAACACAAGACTTCCCTTTTGACATGCAGGCCGAGTTACAAGATTCTCCTTGCCTAGCTTCCCATGTCAGAAAATAAGAAAATTAGAAGTTGAATCATGCCACCAATGACAAAACTTTGACCACTATGATATTTTAATCTTACTTTCCAATTAAAATATCAATGCCAGCCAGCCTTCTCTCAAAATTGGGTTCTATCACACCTGACACATTAGTAGCTATAATTAATTGTATGGAAGAACCACAATTATCGAACCATGGTAAATAAAACAAAGCCTTAAGCAAACCGGAAACATATTTTGAATAAATAGGAAGTAAAACCAAAAAATGCAGCGGATAAATTAACGAGCAAAAATTAAAATTCATATAAACATTATAACCATTTTAAATATGGCCCAAATTTATTGAAGATATACATGGATAGATAATAGATAACATTACAAGTTTTGAAAAGTTAGCTCATTTTTAGACAAGAAAACTTCTAGGTGCATCATACTAAGAGGTAGCTGGATACTGCAGCAGCAAATTGCAGCTACTAAAGAAGGTGAATAGTGGTTGCAATAATATATTAAAATATTTTTGGCAACTAAATAATAGCATAAAATATCAACGCAACAAG
>NW_021358008.1:0-206 GCF_001605985.2 Dendrobium catenatum | reverse complement strand
AGCTTTCTCCTTGAAAAATTCCTGCTTCTATTTCCTTATCTTTTACTTTATTGTCAAAAGGGTATGAAATCACTGCTTTAATCGAGAGTTTTCTTAGGAGCTTTTCTTGATCCTAAGATGTAATTAACTATAGGGGCTTGCCGCTATAGGGATTTGAGAACCTCAAGCTAAAACCTTGTTTTATTCATATAAAATAAGGGAAGAAT
>NW_021358007.1:0-470 GCF_001605985.2 Dendrobium catenatum | reverse complement strand
TAGCCTGACAATCCGAGTTGCACTCATATAGTTTAAGTTTAATAAATGGGATGATAAGATAAACTAATGGGTTGAATTATTAATCATTCTTCAATAATTTATTTGATGAATGAACTAAACCCTGGTAAATTAATGTACATTTGTAACCAAATGTATGCAAAATCTCGAGTTGCCTAACATATTATGACCTATTGAGCGTATATATTTACGTTCAGGTCGGGTCTAAATATAAAAGATAAACGAGCAGTCCAAACGAAGAATGAATTGCTAATTAGTTTTATGGCTTCATCTTATTATTGGTCAAATAGTATCGCTTGCTCTCATTAGAAGAGAAGTGTGCATTTGGGCTTATGCAAATAAGAGAGCAAGTGAGCAAGCAACAAAACAATGAGGTGATAAATAAAGGATAAGAAAATAAGAGAGAGAGAGAGAGAGAGAGAGAGAGAGAGAGAGAGAGAGGTGCCCACCCG
>NW_021358006.1:0-266 GCF_001605985.2 Dendrobium catenatum | reverse complement strand
CCCTTCTTTCATGTCACCTCCATCGCCTCTGTCGAACATCGCCGTTGTCGAGACCAACCCTTCACCCAACTAACTTCGACTTAGTTTGCCGACGTTCGCCGCCTCAATCGCTGACTTCTTTCACTGTAAGATTTTATTTTTTTCATGAATTTTTTCATTAGACATTTGCAAGAGGATATATGTATTAAGAGAGTTGTTATTTGCATGTTTTACATTCTTACAACTTGTTTAGTTTTGATGATTCCAAATATTATTGTTTTAAGTAT
>NW_021358005.1:0-338 GCF_001605985.2 Dendrobium catenatum | reverse complement strand
GAGTGTGTATGGTATGTGTCCTTAGACACCGTGGCTGTATATCTTTCCATCCCACCACGCTACAAGAGCATGTATGGGGCCTTCAACAGTACCCGTACCAGAACACCAGTGGCTCTCCCCACCACGCTACAAAAGTGTGTATAGGGCTACCCACCTCATCGTATGCATCACACCGGGCTCCCTCCTACCATGCTACTATAGCGCGTATAGCTGGTTCTCCGGTCCAATATAAATTCCAAGAATGGGATTTTAGAACATTATACCTTGCATAGCAGTGTCGGCGATGCTGATGTCGAGGTCGAGGCAGTCCCCACCACGCTGCAAGAGCGTGTATAGGG
>NW_021358004.1:0-211 GCF_001605985.2 Dendrobium catenatum | reverse complement strand
TGTCATTCCAACCCATTTAACTATTTCAAACTTTCCAAACTCTCAAACCTATCTCTTTGAATGATTCAAGCATATCCAAGTTCACTTGGAATCAAACTATGGTCATTTTGACTAAGTCAACCCCATTACACTTGGTTAAATATCTCTCCAAACAATCAAATACTAATTTCAAGCCATCAAATCCCCTTTGAATCAACCCAACCAGCTCTCC
>NW_021358003.1:0-1023 GCF_001605985.2 Dendrobium catenatum | reverse complement strand
TAACTCTACCTTTCTTAACATAGCTCTTCTACTTAGATCATTGGAAGGACCGACGGTTTATGTGATCAAATCATCTAAGATGACTCTCTATAATCTTATCTACTCATCATAAAATAAAATAAAGGTTGATTTCTAACTTTTATGCTCACATTTTGTTATTGGATGATAGATTAATCCAAAGCTGCAATCCCTTTGAAATCCCCGATCCTAATGGCATTTCTGAGTGAACAATTCCTCGGCCGGCAGTCATCCATTGAAGATCACCAGTTCTTAGTATGCCCACATGACCTTCAAAGTCTTCATGTTTTATAGCTCCCTGATAACATAAAAAAATTAATAAGAATCTGTTAGAGAGTATTAAATGTTATCAGGTAGGAACAACCCGACAATTCAATCAATTGGTTGGTCCCTACGGGATCGCCATTGATAGAGCTCTGTAACTCTCCTTATTGTTGCCATTAGAAGATTTCGAATTACCTCAAGCACGTAAGTTACTGTTTCAAAACCTGCAACAGAAGAAGACAGCAAGCAATGAGAAGAAACTTCTTTGAAAAATATATAAGAATTTTCTAAGCTACTGACCTCTATGTGGATGATCAGGAAATCCAGCAGGAGTAGCAACTGCGTTATTCAAAGATTATTACAAAGCGATTGAGGATACAAAGAACTTTTTTTTTTTTTATTAGTCAAAGCTCTTAATCAACAGACCGAGCTACTGAAAACACAAAAACGAACCTGAGAACTCATCCAGAACAAGAAATGGGTCGAAATATTTCAGTTCATATCTGAAAGAAGGAAAGGATTATAAAACCAGTCGAGGTAAAAGAAGAGATTTTATCGTAAGAATTTTTACCTCCCAATGCTTCTTCTGACGATGGCGCCATTCCCCTCATGCTGCGGCCTCGCCAAGAACTTCCTCACTACGCGTCTTGGTTTCTGAAGAAAAATGGGGATCTCCTGTGTTTCAGACATCTTTATATATTCTCTGTTATTGAATTGGCAGGCAATTTTTGAGGAAAAGGG
>NW_021358002.1:0-202 GCF_001605985.2 Dendrobium catenatum | reverse complement strand
CCTAGTGTGGGCAGAGAACCCTTCGGCTGTTCACACTTTCTAAGTGTAATCAGCAAACCCTTTAGCTGTTCACACTTTCTAAGTGTCGGCAGAGAACCATCCGTCCTTTCACACTCTCCTAGTGTGGGCAGAGAACCGTTTGTCCTTTCACACTCTCCTAGTGTAGGCAGAGAATCGTCCATCCTTTCACACTCTCCTAGTG
>NW_021358001.1:0-325 GCF_001605985.2 Dendrobium catenatum | reverse complement strand
GGCAGATAGATGATTTCCTTACTTTTGATTACTATTATTTTCCTATGATTATCACTTTGCCGTTTGATATGATTTTCAAATGATTGTTAAATCCCTTCTCTTCTCATCATCTTAGAGTTGCTCTCTAGATGATCGTTGAATCTCTTTTGGACTTTCTTTGAACTTGTTTCAATTCTACTCATGTGAACATGAGATTTTGATCTCTTTCTCTTTCTCCTATTCTGCCACTTTGGTTGGGCAGATAGTTGAGCTGCTTTATTTGAATCCCTCATTGTCGATCTAGTTCTGCTTCTTGACCCTAGAGTTGTATCTTCCTAGAGTTAGG
>NW_021358000.1:0-426 GCF_001605985.2 Dendrobium catenatum | reverse complement strand
TTTTAGAAAACTTTTAAACTTTCTAGTCGTCAGTGCTATGTCATCTTCATCCTCAGGTTGTGAAAGACCACTCTATGACTCCTTCACTTTTAGTGTTATATTCTTCTCCCTTCGTGGTTCACCTGCATCAACCTTTTTTTGACTCACTCCTTGCTCCTAAGCAATAAGTGATCCAAGAAAATTATCAATAGAGTAAATATTTAAATCTTTAGACTCAATAATCGCAGTTATTTTAGCATCATAAATAATAGGTAAGCAAAGAAGTATTTTATTAACCATTTTTGTATTCTTTAGTTCCCTACCTAATACATGTAAATAGGTGACTATTTGTGTGAATCTTGTGTACATATTAGAAATGGATTCAATGGATTTCATGCGAAATAGTTCATAGTCATGCAACAAGATATTAAGTCTGAATTGTTTAAC
>NW_021357999.1:0-228 GCF_001605985.2 Dendrobium catenatum | reverse complement strand
AAGTTAAAAAGTATTGTAATTATGTGGATGCTTAGGTGGATGAGTGGCTTTATTCTTATAGACATGATACGAAATGAGCATATACATCAAAATATTGGAATAGCTCTAGTAAAAAATAAGATTAGAGATAGTCACTTTAGATGGTTTGTTCATATAAAATAGCAGCGTTCTAATAACCAAGTTAGGAGAGTAGATGTTTTAGATTTGGCTTATGTTAGGAAGGATAGG
>NW_021357998.1:0-301 GCF_001605985.2 Dendrobium catenatum | reverse complement strand
CTTTATTAGATTTGAATGAGAATTTGGCTTTTAATTGGACACAATGGCTAAAAAGGATTCGTGTAGCTGACCACATGTAGTGGGACAAAGGCTTGATGTTGTTGTTGTTTTTGTAAGAATTTCATACTAATGAGCTTGAACTTTCTATTATTGTTATTTACTGAACCTGACCAGCTAGTTTGCTTTTTAGTCATGGCATTTTATCCATGCTTTTAGTTGATATGACCAAGTATTTTGTTGATCAACTTAATTGTTTTTAGAAAATTTTTCATGGTAGAATGTTTATACAAATTTATGAGTC
>NW_021357997.1:0-205 GCF_001605985.2 Dendrobium catenatum | reverse complement strand
GTCTGAACGTCGGGCCTTAAGGTGGTGGTGCGACAAAACTTCGGCGGTGGTCCGGCGAGGCTCCTGCGGTGGTCCGGCGATGCTCCAGCGGTGGTCCGACGAAGTCCCGTCGGTGGTCGAGGAGGAGCTTCTTCCTTCTCTTCCTCCTTCTCTTCATGCTTGGATCCCCTCTCATGAGAAATGAGGGCTCTATTTATAGATTTTC
>NW_021357996.1:0-255 GCF_001605985.2 Dendrobium catenatum | reverse complement strand
TTATTAGTATTATTATTATTATTATTATTATTATTATTTCTATTTTTATTATTACTATTATTATTATTCCTTTTAAAATTAAAAATAGGCTTTAATGTCCTTTAAACTTCAAAAATTCATATCTCTCTCGTTTTCGCTCCGTTTTTAACGCACAACGTCTTGTTTTGAACGTATTTAGATTCTGCATTTTCTGGAATTGGTTTTATTTGAAAATTTTGGGTCTGTGTGCAATTATTTTCAAAACAGTAAAAATAG
>NW_021357995.1:0-216 GCF_001605985.2 Dendrobium catenatum | reverse complement strand
ATTTGAGCATTGAAGAGAAGGCCTTCAAGGGAGTGTGAGAGGGGATTTCACATGGTTGCTCCATCCAACTTGCACCTAAGTTCCTCCATGTGTCATTGTTCATCTTGAGGGAAGCTATAAAAAGAATCCTTTGGTGTCAAAGGGCCTCTAACTACTCTGCCACACTAGGAAGGTGAAACTGATTCAGGCTACTCTCCTGAACCGAGAAGGTGAAAG
>NW_021357994.1:0-205 GCF_001605985.2 Dendrobium catenatum | reverse complement strand
CTTTTTAGCCAGCCAATCCGCACACCCATTCCCTTCACGAAAGATATGAGAAATTTTATAGTTTAATAAATTCAACATCCCCTTAATTCTTCTAGTAAGATAGAACAGATGGACATTACCAATATTCCCTTTTTCCACAATCTGAACTAAAAAAAGAGAATCAACTTCTATCCAAACATTATTAAACCCCATTTTTAAACACAGC
>NW_021357993.1:0-852 GCF_001605985.2 Dendrobium catenatum | reverse complement strand
AGGTTTTTGGAGCTTCGCGCTCGTTTTGTGCAGGGTATGTTTGCGGATGGAAGGAATATCCTGATGGTGATTAATTTTCCCCTTTTATTTTTGTCTCGTAGAATGTTATTAGAATCTTTTGTAATTTGGTTTAGTAGGGAACTCCGGCTCTTAGTTTTCTTTTTTATTTTGATTGTAGCTCTTCGGAGCAGTAGTGAGCTGAAGGTCCCTTTAAGGACCTTATACCTTTTTCTGATATTAACGTGTAAGCCCGTCGGTGGGTTTTAACAAAAAAAAAAGGATACTATGGATAACAAAGTCATGTGATTGTTTCTTGGAGGAGAGGAATGAGCTTGTCTTACCACTTAAAAAATAATATATGTTATGTATTAATTTTGAAACTAGAGGCTCCAGATATAGACATTGATTTTATAGCGGGTAGAATTTTATTAATCATTTATTTACTTGTAGAAGTACAATAAATCATCATTTATTTAATATTTTATCTATTTGAAATAATAAATTCAAAAAAATACCGGTCCTATATGAAAATAGTTGAGAGAATTTTTGAAAAAATAATTTAAGTCCTCGCTATAAGAATTTTCTAGCTCAGCCATGAATTAATAAAACCACTAATTAAATATTATTTTGTCAACTTTTGATTCAAAATGAAAATTGTGAAGAATCCACACTAAAAATAATAGTTTAACGATTGATTAAATCAAACAAATTTAATGCAAAATTGAAACAATCATGAACCACTAACATGTTATAATTTGCAAATGCACAACAAAATCCAACCTTGATGAATTATACTAAAATAAAAAATAAAAGCGAACAAAAGTGAATAAAAAAATAAAGTCACCTTAGAAA
>NW_021357992.1:0-224 GCF_001605985.2 Dendrobium catenatum | reverse complement strand
AGGCTCATCGAGGGTTTGCTTATGTGATGCCTCATTCAAACTGAATATTCCATCAGAAGTACCATTTGCTGTTAGGCTCTCGTTCGTGATTGTCCTCTCATCCTCAGCAAAGGAATATCTAAGCTCATCCCTCACATCCTGCAACCACTAAACTAAGTACGAACTGTGTTGGTGAAAAATATGCCAAATGTTTGAGCTTACATTTAAAAAGGCCATCACTAAGT
>NW_021357991.1:0-222 GCF_001605985.2 Dendrobium catenatum | reverse complement strand
ATTGGCGGGTATTGCGAATTACCCTCCTCGGGCTTCTTCTCTCATGAACTCACTAAGAGATCACGTGAACTCACAAAGAGATCAACAAAACATGAAACTTTTCATTATCAATAATCATCCCCCTCCAAAAGGAGGGAGAAGGCTTAAATAGCCAAATACATGAAGAAAAGTAAAAGACACAATTGTCCTTCTGGCAAACACATGACGAGGCCCTTAAGCAAG
>NW_021357990.1:0-255 GCF_001605985.2 Dendrobium catenatum | reverse complement strand
ACATCATATAAAAAACTCAAGAAAACACATGCTAGCTAAAAAATGGAACTTATAAATTTGCATAAAGAGTATGAAGTCATTCTTAAAGATCATTCAACGATTGATTCTAATCACATGGCTCTTCTTGATGAGTTGAACAAAAAGCATTCAGAATTAATTGATGAACATAAGGAATTAAAAGTTTCACACACCTCACTTAGTTTTGATCTTAAGAAATTTAAAGAGATTGAAAAAAATTTGAGGATTGAGAATGAT
>NW_021357989.1:0-274 GCF_001605985.2 Dendrobium catenatum | reverse complement strand
GCCAATCCAAATCTGATGCTCAAATTAAATTGATTGAGATTCCATATCTAATTCAAAGTTTGGAATTAAATTATTATTTTTGGGACATATAGGTTCATTTAGATAAATATTATATATATGAAACTCATATTCAATATCTCTTAATTGATATACAAAACTCTCGAAAACAAAAAAATTATTTTGTGCGGAGATTGGACGTGGACGCTGCCCTGAGACCAAATAAAATGTGTTACGTTAGCGGTACCGACCAGAGACACCGAGCCGCAATACCGAG
>NW_021357988.1:0-413 GCF_001605985.2 Dendrobium catenatum | reverse complement strand
GGATCTTCTGATATTGTTTGTTATGAATACATGAAACTAGGACATGTGAGAACTGATTGCCCAACACTTTAAAATAACTAAAACAAAGAAAAGGAAAAAGGTGAGGAGAAACCAAAGTCGAGGAAGGACAAGAAGAGAATCCAAAAGGCATTCTGGGCGGAATCTGGTACTGATTCCTCTGAAACGGAACCAGAGGAAGAGACTACAAACCTGTGCTTAATGGGGAAAGATCATCTTGAGCAAAGTGATGAGGAAGAGGTACGTAAACCAATTTATAATGAATTGTTTGAGATATGTGAGAAAATACATGCATCATAAAAAAAACTTAAGAAAACTTATGCAAGCCTAAAATTAGAACTTTCAAATTTACAAAAAGTGCATGAAGTTTTTCTCAAAGATCATGCAACGATTGA
>NW_021357987.1:0-530 GCF_001605985.2 Dendrobium catenatum | reverse complement strand
AGCTGGATCAATTTCTTGGAAAATTATTAATGATGGATGAGCTTTTTTAAAGCCTATTGTTAGATGGGAGGTTGCAAATGGAAATCTAATTAATGCAAATAGAGGCATTTGGATACTATAAAAAATCATAAACAAATGGCTTGCATTTGTTAATCCTCTACTCATAGATGGGATCATGGTGGACAAATTCATCACAGGGGGAACCTGTAACATTATGGAACTTAGGGAAAACTTTTGAAAAGAACTAGTGGAACTAATTTATAAAACTCCCATCAATACAGATCTTCACACTGATAACATGGACTTATTGTTTAAATTCTCTGAGAAATTAATTTCTAAGTTGGAAGCTGAAGCCACACTTCAAATATCAAAGCAGGTTACTTATTGGAAATGGATAAAAAAGGAAAAGTTACTTCCTCGTGTTGAGGGATTTTGGTGGAGACTATTCAATAATGAAATACCAACTTCTGATTTCCATTGCTATAGAAGATTTCAAATGCACAATGGTTTTCCAAGGAATTGTAATATGC
>NW_021357986.1:0-204 GCF_001605985.2 Dendrobium catenatum | reverse complement strand
TGTGTATCCTAGGGGATCAAAAGCAAATTTTTTAGAGCTGCTCGAGAGAATTACCCAAATAATAATAATAAAGATTATTTATATCCCTAGAGTGATGAATCATGTCACTTATAGGTATCAAATACACTTGGGCTGATGACGTGAGGCACCGACGAGCCAACGGCGAGAGGCTAAAGGCTTTTTGGGTGAGATTCACTACTCCGG
>NW_021357985.1:0-205 GCF_001605985.2 Dendrobium catenatum | reverse complement strand
GGAAAGCCCAACACTTGGTTGAATTCAGCGGAAGCTTCTGAAACAGTAAACGACCTAAATTTAGTTCGGAAAGATCGCGGGTCGAATTCGAAGAGAGGAAATGGAAGCGACTGGTATCAATCGGTGCGAAATCTCTCGTAGAACCCTAGAAGAAGAAGAAGATCTTGAATTGACGGGAAGAAAGAGGGGATCGGATTTCTCTGCT
>NW_021357984.1:0-525 GCF_001605985.2 Dendrobium catenatum | reverse complement strand
GATTTATTTTTACTAACTTGTCATGTGGTTTTTATACCTTCGGCCCTAGTCTTCTTACTTTGGCGAGCTTGATGGAGTAGATGCCAACAACTTAAACCCTTAGGTTGGTACAAGGTCAGTGACAAGTAGTCATCGATCTAGAGATTTGTACATAGCAGACTTGTTGATGACAAAATCCTCTTAGTTCAGCCAGGCTTTTTGTGAATTACAGGATATTTTCTTCGTTCCTTTGCTTTGTACTTTAATATACTTATTGAAGAAGAATTTCTTTGATCCTTGCTTTGTTCTTTATGGATTTTTTGAATGATTTGTAGGTTTTGGATTCATTTGATAGTACCAAATATAGATAGTATCTTGATCTTAACGACTTGAAGAGACTTTAATCTGAGTCACTCGAGTTCATCAAATTAGGAGAGATAGGATTTGATAGCTCTTCATCCTCTGGTTGCTGAGATTAGGGTTCCTCTACTATAGCCTTTTTTTATGGCTAGTTGAGTAGATGGAGCTGCCAGCGATTCAGCCATA
>NW_021357983.1:0-436 GCF_001605985.2 Dendrobium catenatum | reverse complement strand
GAGGTAAAAAATATATTTTCTCATGAAAAATATTAGTAGTTTATTTTTCCTTAATTTATAGGATTTTGACAAATCAGAAGAAATCCTATGCATCTTAATGCTTCATTTGGGCAGGACAGATTATTTATCGCTTTTTAAAGTAATTTTTAGTACAAAAATTTTATGAATTAGAATTTTTTATATTAAAAAATCATAGTAAGAAAGCTGTCCCAAACGATACCTAAGATTTCGTTTGGGACGACTTTTTTACTGTTTCTTAATGCAGCTTTTCGGTAAAAAAATCTTATTGCTTCTTAAAGCAGCTTTTTAGTACAAAAATTTAAGAAGGTCGTTAAACGAAGCCTAAGTGAATTGAGAAGTAATTGATTAGTGAGGGGTCATGATCGATGCATTTGATCCAATAACAAATTTTTTAAGGTGGTTTTCCAGTCATTGA
>NW_021357982.1:0-211 GCF_001605985.2 Dendrobium catenatum | reverse complement strand
AAATGATATATTTAATCTCTTCTCCTAAAGACAACAACAAAATTTCATCACATTTCTCACCAAAAACTTTCTTAAAACAACATCAAAGACTTGTAAATATTAGAAGCAATAAGAAATTTTAAAGATAATGCTTTATGACTTCTATAAAATCAACATTAGATCCCAAAATGAAAGAAATGAAATGATCTAAATCCCTCATCTTCTACAACCA
>NW_021357981.1:0-202 GCF_001605985.2 Dendrobium catenatum | reverse complement strand
TTGTCGATCCCGCAGGAATCCGTCGAACGCCTTCGAGGGTGAGCTTCCAGGTAGCTTTACCTTTCTTAAGGTAATTGTAAAGTTAATGTAGGGGAAGTAATATTTTTTAAAATTGTAATGAGTATTTTAAATTTGCTCTTTTTTTAAGTTCAATAATTTTTTTTTTTTTATATCTACATTATTATATTATGTTTAATTTTTT
>NW_021357980.1:0-252 GCF_001605985.2 Dendrobium catenatum | reverse complement strand
GCGCACTGATGCTTATATTTGAATTTTCCCTGTTGTAGTGAAAAATTAGTGCTCAGGGCTCTTCTCTCCACTCTAAGAAAAGCACTTACAGATTTTCCTCGTTGCCACAAATGCATCGCATTTGGGTTATTTAGAGAATTTTAAAGATTTACAAATTTATACATTAGCTCATGCAGCATGGATGACAATGACAGGGTGAGATGAGTCTACATAATTTTTTTTTTCTTTCTTTCTAGAGAAAGGGGAGAGAAA
>NW_021357979.1:0-266 GCF_001605985.2 Dendrobium catenatum | reverse complement strand
ATTCTTGATATTTTATAAGCATTTTTGTTATGCGACAGGCATTATTTATGCATGTTGAAAGTAAAGATATTATGTGTTCATACTGAAAGTATTGATTATTTACACATGTTGAAATTTCTAATGTTTCCTATCTCGTGACTGAAAAATGCAAGTGGCTAGTGGTGGATGTTTTATATGCATTCAAGTAAAATTAACAGGATCTATGTTATATTTTTGTTATGTGACAGGCATTATTTATGCATGTTGAAAGTAAAGATATTATGTGT
>NW_021357978.1:0-215 GCF_001605985.2 Dendrobium catenatum | reverse complement strand
CTATATGTCATTGACAGCTTGATTCATCTCTACCATATATTGCATTTTTTTGCTTTATCTTCTCCCAATGTATATATATTCTATGTTTTTTAATTGCTATGACAATGGGTAATAATGAAAACTCATTTTTCTATGCAATAACTTTAGTATAGAAAGAATTTTTGAAAGTGAGATAATTAGTGCAAAAAAAAGTGTCGGATTTGATTAAGAATATC
>NW_021357977.1:0-322 GCF_001605985.2 Dendrobium catenatum | reverse complement strand
GACGATAAATATCGGCCAGCTCGTATCCAGGGCTATTGTCAGGACGTTTTTCCTCTGATTTGAGCTGATCGGCCCGGACGATCGTGAGATCGGCCTGGACGATCAAGCCAATTTTCAATCGTCCAGTTTTGCATCCAGGGCGATGCTCTGGCTGATCTTCATTGATTTGTACTGATCGGCCAGGCTGATGTCCAGATCGGCCTGGATGATATTGTCGGCAACTTGCAATTAATGAGCTCCTTTGAAGCTCTTCTATTTAAGAGCTCATGCTAAACATTTTTTAAGTGACCTTTGGCTACTGTCTTGACCTGAGAAGACCTTG
>NW_021357976.1:0-230 GCF_001605985.2 Dendrobium catenatum | reverse complement strand
ACTCTATAAATAAGAGATGATAAGCAGCATTTTGTATATTATGATACGCTTCTTTTTCTTTTTAATTGAGATTTTAAGCATTTATTATAGATTTTCTTTGTCATTTTTCATTCTCTTCATTCCCACATAAATTTTATGATCTCGCATGCTCCCACTTCAACCTGCAAGACTGCTGGTAAGTTCTGATATCATCTACAAATAAATTTGAATCCAACATATGTGGATATTAC
>NW_021357975.1:0-205 GCF_001605985.2 Dendrobium catenatum | reverse complement strand
AGAAGGAAGAAGCTCCTCCTCGATCACCATCAGAGTTTCGCCGGACCACCACCTGAGGCCCTCGCCTTTGCCGGACCACCACCTGAGGCCCTCGCCTTCGTCTGACACTACTTAAAGCCCTAAACTCCGCCGGACCATCAACTGACGCCAGAGTTCTGCCAAATCACTATCAAACTACTAACTAACGCCCCAATTTCCAAGTAAC
>NW_021357974.1:0-262 GCF_001605985.2 Dendrobium catenatum | reverse complement strand
CCCGCACAAAAACTGTTTGGCTGGATTTAGTGTAAATCCGACTTTGAATCCCGCTGTAAATCCGATACCAAACAGCCCCTTAGGCTTTACCTCGCGCCTCGATATATACGCTACATGTCGGGAAAGAGCGAAGGTATCGAGAGAGAGAGAAGAAGACAAAAGTACAGAGAGAGAGAGAGTCAGAGAGAGATGGAGGTGGGAGGAAGTTGCAGCGATATCCAGAGGCTTCCGGAAGATTGCGTGTCATATGCGATATCGTTTA
>NW_021357973.1:0-268 GCF_001605985.2 Dendrobium catenatum | reverse complement strand
TTAAAGTTTCACCTGCTTTGAGCGATGATTGTAAAACTGCTAAGTTTATTCCTTCTTCTAGCAAAAATGTTGAAACTGATGTACACATTGATGATCCTTTTATGAATGAAATAGTGGAACTCCCTTTTGATTGGTATCCTTATTGTGTTAAAAATTTAATTGAGCAAGGTCTAGCCCCATCTACTTGGACTAAACATCAAGCTCAGTCCTTTGAAAATCTTTAGAATACAGAATTCCATAAACCAAAGTCAAAAGAAGGACTAGGCTT
>NW_021357972.1:0-214 GCF_001605985.2 Dendrobium catenatum | reverse complement strand
CCATCCACCAATAGGCAGATTTCAGCTCTGTTGATCATACTATACGATCATCTTCCCAATAATAATTGCCTTCCGTACTGTACGATTCCTCTTCTTCGTACAGTACGATCCACGTCAACAATGGATCGGGACGAATTAAAGCCGGTTGGTACGACATTATTGAGTATCATACTGTATGATACATTCGCTTCGTACGGTACGATCCACATCAGCA
>NW_021357971.1:0-249 GCF_001605985.2 Dendrobium catenatum | reverse complement strand
ATATATTGTAAATATTTTTAATTATTTTGTACTTCAAACTTTTGAATGCTAATATATTTAATGATATATAATTTTTAAATATTTTTAATAATTTCGTACTTTAAATTTTCGAATGCTAATATACTTGATGGGATCTAGATGAGGAGATTTGAGATGACGAAAGCGCCAAGGAGAAGTGTCCATTGACTTAGGTGGAGCATCCCCTTCTATTTGAATTTTTATTGCGTCCTCCCACCTGACGCATCTTTA
>NW_021357970.1:0-510 GCF_001605985.2 Dendrobium catenatum | reverse complement strand
TTGTGTATCTTTTATTTCATGTACTAGTGACGATTTCACCCATATGTAGGCGTAGTGTTTATTGTAGCCCAAGGGACATGTGAGTCTTTTTTTCATGCTTTGAGGTCTTTATAAGGAGATCTCCTCTTATTGTATGAGTTGATGATTGATTAATGAAAATTTTCTGAAATTCCTTTTGTCTTCTTGCTTGAGAGCTTGAGAGAAAAGAGAGAGGAGACCTAGTTGAGGCTCCGACCGCAATACCCAACAGCCCGCCCCGGCGAGCTCTTGGTTTTCCCTGTAAGTCGTTGTTTTTCTCTTCACTACTAATCCCTCCATACACCCGTCCACCCCCCTGCAGCCAAATCCCGAAATCCCCTCTCCCAGCTCCGCCTGAACCCCCTCACCCGTGCCCCTTCCACCTGCTGTGCCAGTGGACCGCTCCAACCATCCCGCCGAACCACCTAGCCAGTCCGCCACTTTCCCTGGTAAGGTTCTGCCGCCCAATTCCCCTGGAATTTTGAAATTCCT
>NW_021357969.1:0-282 GCF_001605985.2 Dendrobium catenatum | reverse complement strand
ACGTCTTGCTATTGGTGAAGCCGGCTTCCTGCAGTAACTTTGCGGCGTAATGTTCTTGATGTAGGAAGAAGCCGGAGGCAGTTCGAGTGACCTGAATGCTCAGAAACAGGTTTATTTGTCCAAGTTGCTTGAGTGCGAACTGAGATTGGAGAGCAGCCAAGAGATCGTTAATGGTAGTAGAGTTGTTTCCTATGATTAGGATATCATCCACATAAATTAAGATGTAAATAGAACTGTGGTGATTATTATAGATAGGAAGGGAGGGGTCAGAGCGGCTAAACC
>NW_021357968.1:0-262 GCF_001605985.2 Dendrobium catenatum | reverse complement strand
TAATATTTTCTAACCAAGTCTTTTTAGGTCTGCCTCTGCCTTTCTTAACATAAGTCAAATCTAATACCTCTACTCTCCTTACCGGGTCATCGGAAGGCTGCCGTTTTATGTGACCAAACCATCTAAGGCGACTCTCTCTAATCTTATCTTCTACTAGAGCTAGTCCAACATTTTAACTAAATTATTTTAATTGTAACAAATAATTTTAAAATTAATTATTATATTATTTTAGAAATTAAAATATATAAATATTAAGAACTAT
>NW_021357967.1:0-348 GCF_001605985.2 Dendrobium catenatum | reverse complement strand
ATATTGAAGTGTTTTTTAATGACATCTAAGAATATGAAAAAGTTTGTTGACATGATCACTTAGATGGTTAGCATTAAATTAGTAAAACTTTTTGGAGAGAGTTTAAGAAAATTGATGAAAATAACATAAAAATGATTGGTAAAATTATCAGAGCACTTATTACTTTAAAATATATGTGGCGCAGGAGAAGACATTTGAGACCCTAATATAGGATAACATGACAATGCTTTCGATGCGGATTATGGACACTGAATGATAGAATGCCCATTGCTTAGACCTAGACAAAGATATGTTCAGATTGAAAGCAGACTATTAGAACTAGTGAAAGAAGTTTCTAAACTACCTGAG
>NW_021357966.1:0-232 GCF_001605985.2 Dendrobium catenatum | reverse complement strand
AGTGCTATCTACTACTGAAGCTGAATAGTGCCTTAGGAAGTTATGTGGCACAAGTTCTTTGGTTAAAATAATAGTTAATTGATTTAGAATTTATAATAGGTACAGTTCCAATTTATTATGATAACACTAGTGCTATTTACATTTCAAATAATCCCATTCAACATTCTAGAACCAAACATATAGAAACAAGACATTATTTCATAAGGGATAATGTATCCAAATGAGAAATTTA
>NW_021357965.1:0-825 GCF_001605985.2 Dendrobium catenatum | reverse complement strand
CCAAAAAGAAAGTTGGTAATATAATATATTTGATAAGAGTAAGTTTTTTGGAATAGGGAAATTATTGCAGTAAAATGTGATATACTACCTCAGGTTTTTGGTATACTTAGCAAATGGGGATTTTCTCTTCCTATCTTTAATTCTTTTGAAGATTGTATAAAGGTATTGAAGGAGCTTGCATCTTCTGATCCAGTAACCGGTAATATTTATTGTTCTGTTATATTTTTTTGTTGGAAAAGCAGATGTAAGATAGTTCATGGTGGTTTGGAGGATAATGTTACTGTTATAGCAATTTCTTCTATCAATTTTTTGGTTACTTCTTTTCAATCTAATCTTTTTTGGAAGAGTTGGGGTGCTAATCAGTTTTCACAATAGTCAGTTTCTTGGCATCCTCCTCCTCCCGAATGGATTAAGGTGAATGTAGATGCATCTTTGATGAGGATAGGTGGTGTTTTTAGAGTCTCCAAATGACAGTTCTTATGTGCTTTTGGATTCAGTTCTCCATTGGGATTCTGCACAGTTTGAAATCTTATATATTCTTTCTTTGAGGAATGTTATACAAGAATGGATGATGGATGCTAAAGGGATCATTATTGAAGGTGATAACCATAACGTCATCAAATTGTTTCAGGATATGATGATTAATAACAAAGTAAAGATTTTATTAACGTGTAAGCCCCTATAGTGGATATAAAGGAATTTGCTCAATGCATCTTTTCAAAAAGAAAAAGATAAGAGTAAGCTTTATTTGTAATTCTTTATTATGATTGTAATCAATACGATGCATTGTTCTCCTTATATGAGATAAGTTTTGAAAAATTTTAT
>NW_021357964.1:0-306 GCF_001605985.2 Dendrobium catenatum | reverse complement strand
TACTGGTAATATATTGAATAATGCTTGGAAGAAGAAAAAAAATATCAGTGTCATTGATTTAGATTATGGTTTGCCTTTAGCTGAAGACGGTTCCACTATGAAACTTAATGTGGAGAAGGAAACAGAGAATATTAAGAGGCTGCATAATGCTCTTGTTATTAAAGCTTTTGGGGAGAATGTGCCTCTTCACGTTATTAGCAATGAGCTGAGAAGGCAATGGGCTCAGTTTGGTAAATTTCACCTTACATTGCTTGGTATGGGATGGATCCTATGTGCTTTTGAAGATGCTAAAGCTATGGAATCAAT
>NW_021357963.1:0-250 GCF_001605985.2 Dendrobium catenatum | reverse complement strand
AGAGAGCGTAAGGGAGAGAGTGAGATAGATAGAGATAGAGAGAGAAAGAGAGAGCACAAGAGAAAGAGAGAGCAAGAGAGAGAGAGACAGAAAGAGGGAGCAAGATAGAGCAATAAAGAGAGCAAGAGATAGAGTGAGACTAAGAGAGAGAAAGAAAGATAGAGAGAGAGAGAGCAAGAGGGAGCAAGATAGAGCAATAGAGAAAGCAAGAGATAGAGTGAGACTAAGAGAGAGAGAGAGAGAGAGAGAG
>NW_021357962.1:0-303 GCF_001605985.2 Dendrobium catenatum | reverse complement strand
TCATTTAACATACGAATTTTTAGCATAAATGTAAATCAAAATGATACTACTTTAAACAATCTTTATTCATTTTCCATTTCATTTATTATTGGAGTACCATCAAATTTTATACCAATGAAAGTACAATAATTTTCTTTTCAATTTAGCATGCATGGGTACATTGCATCCCTAACTAGTACCATAAGGGAGTTAACTCTTGTATTTGCACGCATGTACATTTCCCTTTTTTTATTACACTTATTTACATGTTACAATTCATTTTATTCGTTTCATATTTCATTACAAAAACATATCAACTTTTAT
>NW_021357961.1:0-1647 GCF_001605985.2 Dendrobium catenatum | reverse complement strand
TCGAATTAGGAAATCATCAAAAGTGAGCTGCAAACCTAATAATTCAGAAGACTTCCTGCTCAGAGCGTCCGCTACCACATGCCTCAGAAATGAAATGCTCTTCAGCCAGAATTCACACTTGGAGAACTTAGCATACAACTGATGTCATCTCAGAGTCTCCAACACAATGCTCAAATGTCTGGCATGAACATCCTCAGAAGAAGAATACACCAGAATATCGTCAATGAAGACGATCACGAACTGATCCAGATACTCCTTAAACACTCTGTTCATCAGATCCATGAAAATAGCAGTTGCATTGGTTACCCCAAAAGGCATAACCAAGAACTCGTAGTGTTCGTACCGAGTACTGAAAGCTGTCTTTACCACATCAGCTTCCTTCACCTTCACCTGATAGTAACCGGATCTCAAATAAATCTTCGAAAATACCAATGATCCGGAAAGCTGATCAAACAAGTCGTCAATCCGTGGCAAATGATACTTGTTCTTGATTGTGACTTTGTTCAAATCTCTATAGTCAACACACATACGGAGTGTCCCGTCCTTCTTCTTCACAAACAGTACAGGTGCTCCCCAAGGAGAAACATTAGGACGGACAAAGCCTCTGTCAACCAACTCCTGAAGCTGAACTTTCAACTCAGAAAGTTCTTTCGGTGCCATCCTGTACGGAGCTTTTGATATCGGAGCGGTACCCGGAAAAACATCGATAGAGAACTCCACATCTCTATCCGGAGGTAAACCAACCAACTCCTCTGGAAAAACGTCAGCAAACTCCCGTACCACTGGGATCTCAGAAACAGAACTAACCTCCAGGTTCAGATCCCGCACTAAAGCCAAAAACACTGGACATCCCTTCTTCCACATTCTGCTCACCTCCAACATAGAAATCAGACTAGGGAGAACACCTCGTAATCCCTGAAATACACATCGCTCTCCAGCCATAAGCAAGCTCACTTGCTTTTTCAGACAATCAATCTGAGCCTCATACAGACTCAGCCAAACCATGCCCAGAATCACATCATAAGAAGAAATTGGCAATAAAATCAGACTTGATTTCCACTTCTTGCCAGCAATCTCAATCTCACAAAAACAAAACTTCCGAGCAATCAAATTACTTCCAGCCGGCAAAATCACAGAAAGAGAAACCGGAAGCAAAACCGAATCCAGATGCAAAGCATCAAAACATCGTTCGGACAGAAAAGAGTGACTAGCTCCAGAGTTAAACAAAACACGACCGGGCTGATCAAAAATGTAAATCGTACCTATCACAACATCTGGAGCATCACGAGCCTCCTACTGACTCAGGATGTAAACTCGTGGCTGAACTGGAGCTAGAGCTGAAGCAATAGAACTACTCGGTAGAGGGAGCCTCTCACTAACAGTAGGTGGTCTTCGTGTTACAGAACTAGAACTCTACCAAAAATCCCTCAGGGCGTGGAGGAACAGTCCTCGTTCTTCCTGTTGTTGAACTGGCAGATCTGACAAAGCCCTTTGATCGGAACTCAGAACGCCGATCAAATCCAGTCTGTAGACACTCTGCAATTCGATGTCCTGGCTGACCACGTCTGAAGCACAGACCAGCCATCCTGTAGCACTGGACAAGGTGTCGCCTGTGGGCCTCCGAAGGAGCACCGCTCGCGGGGTTTC
>NW_021357960.1:0-308 GCF_001605985.2 Dendrobium catenatum | reverse complement strand
ATTCTAAGTTTTCAAAACCTGGGTGTTATTCAATATACACATATACTTTTATCAATCCATTCAGAAAGTCACTCTTGGTAAAGTTTGAATCCCTTAAAATAAGTAAAGGCTAGTAACACTCTAATAGCTTCCAAACTAGCTACAGGGGCAAAAGTCTCTCCAAAATCAATCCCTTCTATTTGATTATATCCCTTAGCCATCAATTTTGCCTTATTCTTCACTACTACTCAAGAATCATTTTTTTTTTGAAAACTTATTTTGTTTCAACCATACTCTAGTCCTTAGGTCTTTCAACTAGCTCCCAAATA
>NW_021357959.1:0-1219 GCF_001605985.2 Dendrobium catenatum | reverse complement strand
GATTAGACATCGTCCAGCTTCATTTCAGGGCGATATTAAGGATGATTTTCCTTATATTTGTGCTAATCGGCCAGGACTATATGCATATCGTCCTGGATGATAATGGCGGCAACTTGCATTAATGAGCTCGTTTTGAGAGCTTCTTTTTAAGCTATAGCAATGCACTTTGTAAGTGTCTTTAGCAGCCATTGTAGCTTCGTTCTTATGGGGGAAACTTGAAGAAAGAGATTGAAAGGGAGAGAGGAAAGGGTGGGGTTTGAGAGGGAGAAGATCCTGTGAGGGGAAGGAACTCAAGTGAGTGTGGTGGGGGGTCCACACGGTTGCTCCGGCGAACTCGCACCTTAGTACCATCTGATTCAAGGCTTGTCTTGAGGGAAGTTCACCAAAGAAAAAGATCTCTTGGTGTCAAAGGACCCGACGAATCCGCCGCACCGGGGAAGGTGGAAGTAATTTTGTAAGGGCTTCTCCGCCTAGCTGTGGGGGCTAAAGGAGAGACACTTATTTTTGTGCAATCCTTGGAGGGTGCCTCCAAGGAGTGGACGTAGGTCAAGGTTTGACCGAACCACTATAAATCCGGTGTGTTATTTTCTTTTTACTGCTTCCGCATTTATTTAATTTCCGCATTTTGTTTGTGGTGATTTTGTTTGTGATTTTATTTCTTTGTGAAAAGAATTTTATTACCAATTCACCTCTTTTTTTGTTAGCCTTGGGCCAGTTCATGAGGGCTTAACATCCTTAACAAACTTTCAATTGTTTTTAGAGCACTTTTTAGTGCCATCTGAGAACCTTCAAGTGGTATCAGAGCGATTTTCATAAAATAAGTTTTTTAAAGCTTTTGAATTTCGATCCATGGCTAATTTTTCAAATTGTAATGTTGTGGAAAGATATTCAATCACAAGACCTCCTTTATTTGAAAATATGTCATTTGATTTTTGGAAAACTCGCATGTCTGTTTTTTTGTAATTGATTGATTTTCGCATGTGGCATATGATTTTAAATGGTTATTCTTCACCGTCACGTATTGTTAATGGAGTTAAAACTGATATTCCTTTTAATCAATGGAATAAGGAAGAACAATTGAATGCTCAACTGAATGCAAAGTCTTTAAATTGCTTTTTCTGTGCTTTAAATTCTAATGATTTTATGTTAGTATCCACGTGCAATACCGGTAAGGAAGTTTGTGATAAATTGCACATCATATACGAAGGCACTAATGAAA
>NW_021357958.1:0-348 GCF_001605985.2 Dendrobium catenatum | reverse complement strand
AAAAATCAAGGCTTAATTACAAATTAAAAATCATACTGTACGAACACATTCATGCAATACGATGAACAGAGATGAATTCAGATCATCCCGGAGATCATCCTAGACGATCCCTTATTTTTGTCTCATTGTACTGTACGATATAGATCGTACCATAAGATGAATAGAGACGACATTTGATCATCCCATAATTCATCCTGGATGATGCCTTGATTTTCACCAATCATATTGTACGATGTGTATCATACCATACGATGAACAGATATGACATTTGATCATCCCGGCTATAATTCTTTACGAGCAGTAGTGTTGTGGATTGTACTGTACGATTTAGTATCGTACCGTATATTA
>NW_021357957.1:0-213 GCF_001605985.2 Dendrobium catenatum | reverse complement strand
TGAAGGAACGGGATTGGCGGGATCAGCAATTTGAATAAGAGGAGTAACACAAGAACTATCATAACAATTCTCAACTATTGTTTCCTCTACTATGTCAGCTTTAACAGAAGTGGAGGTGTTGGTCTGCCCAGAATTCAAAAAAAATCTGAATTCGGACCAGATTTCACACTTGCTTTACAATGATTCTCTTCAATATCTTGAACATAGACATCA
>NW_021357956.1:0-325 GCF_001605985.2 Dendrobium catenatum | reverse complement strand
ATCAGTTCAGTGAGGTCTTTCAGCCACCTCAAGGCTTACCAACATCAAGGGAGTAAAAGCACACCATCACCCTGAGAGAGGGGGGTCACCAATTGGTGTCTGGCCTTATTGCTACCCTCAGATTCCGAAGGACAAGATTAAGAAACTGATCTGATAGATATTGGAGGCAGGTATCATTAGGCTAAGTGTGAGTCCTTTCTATAGCCCAAGGTTTAAAATTGTGTAAATAAGCCTCGAGGCGTTTTTCGTCCGTGAGGCGAGGCGTAAGCCTTGAGGGGCGGTGTGAGGCGTAAGCCTCACAGACGCAGAATTGCGTAAATGAGAA
>NW_021357955.1:0-250 GCF_001605985.2 Dendrobium catenatum | reverse complement strand
TGAGCGTGGGGTCTGAATATCGGGCCTTGAGTGACGTTGGGTCTTCAGCAGGACGTCGGGTCTTCAGCAGGACGTCGGGGCCTTAAACAGGACGTCGGGTCTTCAGCAGGACGTCGGGCTTCAGCCAGGACGTCGGGTCTTCAGCAGGGCGTCGGGCCTTAAGCGGGACGTCGGGTCTTCAGCAGGACGTCGGGTCTTCAGCAGGACGTCGGACCTTAAGCAGGACGTCGGGCCTTAAGCAGGACGTCGG
>NW_021357954.1:0-228 GCF_001605985.2 Dendrobium catenatum | reverse complement strand
GAGGCATTAAAATTATTTTTGTTTTCAAAATTTTTAGGAATACAAAACAAACACACATACACTAAACAAAATAAACACACAACGATACGAATACACAAGACACAACAAACAATTTCTCCCCCTTTTTGACAACATCAAAAAGTGAATAAGAAAAAGACTAGAAATGTAAGAAGACATATGAAAATCATTTTAAAATTTAACCTTTAAAGTGATTGACATAAGGTATGC
>NW_021357953.1:0-432 GCF_001605985.2 Dendrobium catenatum | reverse complement strand
TTATTTTTCTTACTTGTACACTTTACTTTGAATGTTGATTAGTTAAAAAATTTAATTAATTAAATTTCCTAACACTGCAAAAAATAATGGCTATTAGGGCACCTTAAAGTGCCATACTATGTATCTATTAGGGCACATTATATATTGGGGCATGAAACATTGGTGTCTTTTAGGTGGCCGTTGGCATAGAGTTAAGAGCATCTTTTTGTGCCCTAAAAATTAAACTTTTATGACATATAATTTTGATGGCATAATCTCTTTACCAACACTTATATGGTGTCCTAATAGACAAGCTTTTATAACACCTTCTTATGATGGAATTTAAGAATAGATACAACAAATATTATGTGTTTTAATACGTTAACTTTCCTAACACATTTATTTGATGGAATATTTTTAATAATATGGCATATTTAGGTTGCCCTAAAATAT
>NW_021357952.1:0-239 GCF_001605985.2 Dendrobium catenatum | reverse complement strand
ATTTCATTTTTTATATTATAATCTTTCATTATAATGAATTTATTCATGTGCAAGATGTATTTATTCATGCTTGCTCAAATGTTTACTCGTTCTGCTCGTGATTCTGCTCGATTATTACTCGTTCGTGATTATTTGATTAAGTACTCAAACAAGCTTATATTTTTTTTTAAATACTTAGATAGTTAAATAAACAAGCTTGAACAATTATATGTTCGCGTCATTTATGTTTATAAACCTCA
>NW_021357951.1:0-1001 GCF_001605985.2 Dendrobium catenatum | reverse complement strand
TACATGATTTTAATAAGGTTGTCTTTCTCCATGCCTCCAGGAATTGTAATAGAGTAGCAAATTGTTGTGCTACTATGGCTTTGGAGAATAGTTTTTTCTTTGATACTTCTTCTTTTGATCATATTCCTTCCTTGTTGCTAGGCTTAATCAAGGAAGAATGTGATCCCCTTGTTACTTGTTCTTAGCTTCTTTTTTGGTTTTAATGCTATTTGATGCATTTCTTACAAAAAAAAAATAATAATGATCTGTATCATTATTATGAAATAGTATTAGTGTCAATCATAATATCAGTAATAGTGAACCGTCTTAGTACTAGTAACAATATTAGTGACAGTAAATAACATCAGTCTGTGTCAACAATAGTAATTATATCAGTAATAAGTAATTAGTAATACTGATCAGCGTTAGTACAGTAGCTAGTAATAGTGTTAGTATCTTGAGTATCAGTCATATTAATAGTAATAATAATTATTAATCAATAATAATGATCAGTATGGGTACAATATTTAGATATTCCGATGATGGTATCTTGATCTTGCTGTTTCCCTTATTACTCCTAATCAGTTGTCCCTTATAACTCCCAATCAATGAAATCTTTATATCTCCCCTTGAATAACATAACAGATGCTGTTGACTTCTTATAACTCTATCAATCTCTAGCTTCTTATGACTCTCAATCATTATATAATTGTATGACATGAGGTTATCACATCATATATTTGATATCGCTTAAAACAACTTTTCTATCAGATCAGTATCTAAATAGTATAGCAAGTCCTTTCAATACACATTAATCGCATTATAGTTATTTCAGCCCATATCACATTTATGTATTACCATATCAAATCATTGTACATCGCTTTCCAACCCATTTTCATATACCATTTTCCCAACACATTTTACCTAAAAATTCTTGTACACATTTAATAGGTAAAAATATAAAAAAATTATATCATATTGTTTAAAATAATCAAATCTATAATATCTTAAAAGTTAGATGG
>NW_021357950.1:0-348 GCF_001605985.2 Dendrobium catenatum | reverse complement strand
ATTCATACAAGACTGTGAGTGCAAATAAACTTGCCAATAATTAAATTCTTAGCTAACCACTGCACCACCCACATTGATGTAGCACATGGAGGGAGTTTATCACTAGAGCAAGAGCACATAAAGGTGGTCCTATCACTAGAGAAATATCACATATAGCTCATTCCAAGAAGGCTTACATAAGCTTATATCATTTTGTACTATATTTTATGTATTTATATGTTCTGGTATGTTTAAGTATTATGCATGTGGACTAAGTAGTGTTTAGTGATCAATGAACATAATTGTTGTGTTTGTGCTTAATAAGTTAACTCCAATTTACAAAAAAGATACAAGTGTCGACCAATCTAG
>NW_021357949.1:0-1013 GCF_001605985.2 Dendrobium catenatum | reverse complement strand
TGTCAGTCTTTCGAGATTGTACTTTATTCTTAATGCAATATTCGATTACAAAATAGGAGAAATCAAAATCTGCGTGGTGACATAAATTTTCCCACCAACAATAAAACCCTATATCCTAGTTTTAATGAACTTTGTTTATACTTCATAGGTTGGAAAAACTAATACTTAACTCATTCAACCATTTGAGCTATTATCCTAATCTAAATTTATAAGATTTTCCTTTATGAAATTAACTTTTAAAATTGTAAGATGAATAATTAGTATTAAAAATTAGATGTGAGTAGATTAAAATTTTAAAATATAGCTAACCGAAAGGTAAAATTAGAAATCTCATCAAGTCCTTACATTAAAATCATTATTTTTGTATGAAGGTCTAAAGAATATTTAAAATCATTAATTATGTACTACATAAAAGAAAAAGAAAAAAGAATGATAAAATAGTTCTAAAAAAAGATGAGTATATTTAAAAATCGGCATTAGTTAAAGCTTAAGATTGAAAATATAATGTTTTACATAAACTAAAAGGGATACGATGAGAGAGCTAATATAAGGGATGGTGAACTAGTAAAAGTATAATTTTAACTACCATCATATCTAATTATTAAAACTCAATTATTCACTTCAACAATTAAAAGTTAATGATTAAATCTATAACTTATATAATTCAAATTGGGCTTTAACTAGAATAATTGATTAATTTAACAATTAGTTTTTTTCCAAACTAGAAGTATAGCCTTGTTCATTTTCACTAATTCTAGATAGTGATGTATTATTCTATATTTTAGTAATTTAATATTGTCACTTTTTATTTTTGTTAACCAGTTAATCATAATTACAAAATTTTATTAGTTTGAGGATAAAATAGAGTTTAAGCTGGGGAGGATTTGATGAGTATAAATAATATTATATTTTATATATTAAATTGCAAATGAAATTGCATTATTTTACTTATATTATATAAGAAAAATATAGGAAAGGCATGAAATTCTAAGTACCACATAGTGCCATGGTGT
>NW_021357948.1:0-359 GCF_001605985.2 Dendrobium catenatum | reverse complement strand
TACAACTGCATTCCGACATTTAACTTATCCATTATAGTCAGTACCGAACGTATACCAATCTATAATATAGAATACCGACCTAATACCGAGCTAAAAAAACTAATATCGTCCTCGCAGTTGAACGATACTGCTACAACCAACGTAAACCCGCAGAATCAATACTATTATTTATTATATTAGTAGTGAGTAATGATCAATACTACAACGTTTGATACCCTTTAATGAAACAGTAAAAAGTAGAAGAAAAATAAACAGTAAACACAAAAACTTACTAATATCAAATCAGAAAATGCTTCATCATAGCTTAAAGTTTGAGTTTCCTCGCATAATATGAAGTCTTCGAAACCGGAACCTTCATT
>NW_021357947.1:0-271 GCF_001605985.2 Dendrobium catenatum | reverse complement strand
TTAGAGGACACATTTTAGTTAGGGGTGTCAAAAATTGGCACAAACTGTTAACCTAATAAGAACCCAATCCAAGAAGTATGAGTTCGTTTTGACCCGTTTTATAAATATATTAAGTTTATTGTTGGATTTTTTGCCACGTATATCAAACAAGTTGGATTCATATTGACTCATGAATCTATTTTTGACATGACAATAACCCATCTAACATATTTTTTTGTTAAATATTTTTACATATAGGTATTAATCTTATTATTTTTTTAGCATATATTAT
>NW_021357946.1:0-5068 GCF_001605985.2 Dendrobium catenatum | reverse complement strand
AAACTTACAACTGATCGTCCCAGGACGATCCATGATCAGCCTGGATGATATGTACTGAACTGCTATTACACATAATACTTTTGGGCTGAACCGGTAAACACAGTTTATTATGTAATGAATAGGGTGAATGTTTGAGCCAAACTAGATAAGAAACCCATTGAGATCCTTAAAGGTCGGACACCCAATCTTTTCCACATTTATGTCTTTGGTTGTAAGGTTTTCATTCACAACAATGAGATGTCTAACTTTGGAAAGTTTGACCCAAAATTTGATGCGAGAGTGTTCTTAGGATATTCTAGTGTTGGAAAGTCCTTTAGGGTGTTTAATAAGAGGACACTAGTAGTGGAGGAGACTACTCATGTAGTGTTTGATGAAATTGATCCTAGGAAGTTATGTGGCCCAAGTTTTTGGTTAAAACAGCAGTTACTGGATTTAGGATTACCTGTAGGCACAATCTCAATTCTTTGTGACAACACTAGTGTCATTTGCATTTTTAAGAATCCTAACCAACATTCAAGGACTAAGCACATTGATATAAGGCATCATTTTATTAGAGACCATTTGAGCAAAGGGAACCTTGAGTTATACCATATGGCAACTGAGAATCAACTGACTGACATTTTTACTAATCCACCGACCTTTGACACTTTCAGGACTTTAAAGACCAAATTGGGTGTGACTGACATAAATGTATGAACTTGATTTATACTGACTTTTTATCTATTATCTATTATTTATTTTTTTTCTGTTGCTTTATTTTTGTAGATTATTTATTTATTTTTAAAGTTGTTTTGCTTTTGATGCTTTATTTTTTCATATGCTTTAATTTGTTTTTCTTTTTAGTCATCACTAAATTGATATCTTATGCCTTGTTTATTATTTTTGAAAATTTATAATCAATATTTTATATCTTTTAATCATTTAAATGGTAAAAATAATGTTGATTGTGTCTCTTTCTCTAACACATTTTAGTGGTGTAATTTTTTTTTCTAAATAAAAGTCTTATCTCAAATTAACAATTGGATTTTATAATTGAGATCTTTTCTACCTTGCTACAGTAATTTAGCTTATATTTATAATGATCAAAGTCTTTATGTTACTTCAAGATTTCTCATTATCCTGAAATTGCATTTCTCATATGATTTTTGATCTTGGTTTGTGGGTTGTTCTTCCCTATATTAGAGAGTGAGTTTTTTCCTCTAATATCTAGAAGATATACTCATAATTAAGTATATTTAAGAATTTTTAAAAGAGAATCAAACTAACAATAAATTTTAAAAAAAGTGGCCAATGATGCTAAAAATAAAAGATGTGCAATGACACCAACTTTAAAAAAAATACACAAAGTGTATCAATAATCAAAAGATGGGCAAAGTGCACCATTCAATGGACAAGAGGCACAAAATGAGTCCATCAAAAGTAAGCTCTCTTCTCTTTCCAAATTCTTAAATCTTAGAAGAATTCATGTATAACTTGAGATTTTCAAAGACTTGATTTCGAATTTATTGATTATAACAAACTACTTTGATACATTGTTCTATTAGATATTTTTTTGAAACCAAGTCTTGAACGGATCTTTTTTTCTTATCCAATTGGTTTTTCTGAGTTAAGTCTTTTTATTTTAAAGATGGTTTGCCCTAAAAGAAGTCTGACCTTAGGGTAAAAAACATGATAATTTTTTTTTTTAGATTTTTGACGTTGTTAACTCATTAACTTACAAGTCTTTAAAATCAATCACATAGAGACAATGTCATATTCATACCTTGATAAAAAAAAAACCTTTGCTTTTTATTAGTTTTTATGTCTTTTTCATATTTTATCCTTCTCATTTTTAGTTGATTTTAATTTTTTTGGTCCTTCTCTAATCATCACCATCAATCTTTATTTTCAACTTCTTGTCACATCATCCCCAACGATATGAATATCATCCTGACGATCGGTTTAATTCTCTTCCAAACATCATCTGCTGACCTTTCTGACCGCTCTACTCGTTATCATCCTGAATGATTCATTATCGTCCTGGACAATCTGATCCACATCTGCTTCAATCAGTCCTAGACTATCCTTTTTTGTCCTAGACGATGCTTTCAATTACTAGTAATCATCTTGTACGATCTATTGTTCATCCTAGATGATACATGTGGAAATATGTTTAAAAGCCTTAGATTTTGCCAGTATGATCCATCATTGGTGATCATCCCAAATGATCCACCTGTTCATCTTGGATGATACATGTGGCACGCATTTTAAATTTGGCCGGTATGATCCTTTATTAGAAATCATCCTAGATGATCCACCTAATCGTCCTGGATGATGTTCTTTTTCAACAGTCATCCGGATTATCACCTCAGGACAATCATCTGTGTCTAATCATTCTGGATGATATCTGATCGGCCCGGACAATCCAACCTCCTTTTCGACCAATCGTCCTGCCACAATAATTGCACCAAATTGTCTTGGATTATCGTATGATCTTCTTGGCCGATCTGGTCGATTATTTATAAATCGACCCTTCCAGCCATTTTCTTCACACCAACTTCTTCTCCTTGCTTCCTGCTTCCTATTTTTCTTGCTATTTTGTGATAATGGTTGGAGGAAAGCGCTATCGTCACCAGTCCGAAAGTTCATTGAGTGCTACTCTGAACCCTCATTTATTTTAGGTGGGTGATCAAGCCGCCTACCAACGCTACAAGACGGTCAAAATCACTATCTCCCAGATCGTCAATTCAAATATTATGTCTTATCCGATAATAGATTTATTTGCCCAAACTTACTTGTGCTTTCTTCTAACTTTTACTATACCGTTCAATTCTGAGTTACTCATTGAGTTTTTTTTAAGTATCCATATGAATTGTGCTTTTAATTCTATTGGCTCATATGTGAATCGACGTCCCATCGAGATCATATATCAAGATTGTGTAGAGATTTTGCAGCTTTCCACCATAGGGGTTAAACTTTACACCCTGTGTTTTGATCCTAATTTTGACTGGGCTATGACCAACCATTTTCTTCACAACTCAAATGATCATTTTCACATGGGTGAAATAAGCACCTTTCTCAAAGATGCTAGGACCATCCAAGATGTCCTTCGCACTTCAATAATAACAAAGGTTGTTGTTCGTGTCAACATTACTCCTCTTCTTTCGATCACCACATTTTACATTTTAGCCCATCGTGAATTTAATGCTACTGACCTAATCTTTCATTACATTGAGCATTTGACTAACATTCGTGACCCAGGGTATAAGAGGAAGACAAATCTAGTCGTAGGACATATCATTGCTTATGTCCTAGAATCCAAATATAACCTCTAATATCCTGATCCTCCAAATTTCTAGCAAACCTTCTATTCCAACAATTCCTTCCATGTTCTTTATAGTACTCATCTCTACCCGGGGAATTAGGAAGTCGAGATAATTGAGGAGGCGGAGGCTCCTCCTCCTGTTCCAGCACCTACTTCACTTTGCCATCACTCTCAGCTGGATGAGCTGGTGGAGCATTTTGATCGGTGGGAAGCCCATTTCGATTCTTATGTTGCTTCTCAAGAGCAGCAACACACTAAGGACTTAGCGCGCTTTGATGCCTACATAGAACACCAGCAGCAGCATCATGTTGAGGACTTAGCTCGCTTTAATGCCTATGTTGCACACTAGCAGCAGCAACACAACCAGGACATGGCATGGTTTGGGGCATAGTTTGCTATTTTGTCCAGCTACTTTCAACATCCACCACCACCACCACACCCTCCTTCTGTTGATCAGGACCCATCATTTTTTTAGTTTTTGATATTTTTTCTCTTTTCAGTGTAGTTTGTTTCTATTTTTTTTTTTGTTTAGTTTTTACCTTTTTTTTCTACTTTCCTCCTTTTTGTGATGTCAAAAGGGGGAGTAGTCTGCTGTATTGTTTACCTTGTACTTTGATTCTGGTATTTAGTTGATTTATTTTTTTGTACATTGTTTTCATTAGACTACCATAATTGCTTAGAATTTTCTTGTTGTGTTTTCATCATAAAAAAGGAGGAGATTGTTGCATATCTAATTTTTAGAAATAGAATTTTGATGATAGCAAACACTTCTATTTTACTACGAATGCCTTGCTTACTATTATTTCAGGTCAACAGGATTAGGATAATAATTTGAACTAGCTCAAGATTGGGTAGATTAGTGTTGAGTCATATTTGTAAACCTTTTTTTCTTGAGTCCTTTTGTAATAACTGTGGTCCCTGATGCTAAGTAACTTGTACACACATACTTAGGGGAATTTTTTCTGTCTATACTTAGAGTTCTCTATTTTGAGAATATCATCCATGACGATCCCCATATCAACTTGGATGATAGGACTAAAATTAAAAACCTAATTAGGGCATCCTGGTTTAGGCAGCTGTCATTAAGCACATCATCCTGGATGATATTTGTATAATTTGGGATGATATGCTCAATACAGAATGAATCAGTTACTAGATCTATTTATATATTATTTATTTATTAACATTGTCCATTTAGGGTGATATTCTGGATGATTTTCATGGATTTGAATTAATCGTCCAGGACAATCGTGAGATCGGCCTGGATGATCTACTCAATTTTGCATCATCAAGAACTCCCAACAAGTGTGATGGTATGGATGATATTTCACTATTTAAACTAATCGTCTAAGAAGATATACTATCGGACTGGATGATATGAACAAATTCTTTCTGATCATCCCAGACCGTCCTGACTGAATAGACTTAAATTGCACTGATCATTCAGGATGATAAAGTCTGCAAGTTGTTCTACACTTTTGTAGATCTTTTACTGCTGTCTTGACTTAAGAGAGCCAAAAGGATGTTACAAATCTATTTTCATGACTTATGTTTTGATGATTGACAAACACTGTTGTTTTTCTTGGACTGCTTGTTGCTTCTAACTTTTTAGGAATCAAAGATAGGACGAACAGACGAAGCAAGTTCAAGATTGCGTAGGTCTAGGGTTGAGTCAGTCTGCACTTTATTTTTTCTCTTCTTGAGTCTATTTGTAATGGTCAAAGAGACTGATACTAAGTAACCCCACACAGACACACTTGAGAG
>NW_021357945.1:0-376 GCF_001605985.2 Dendrobium catenatum | reverse complement strand
AACTAAATGTACTGTACGAACTTGGATCGTACTATATGAATATTGACAACCAACTTAAAGTTTTAGGATTTTTTTAAGCCTATTATAAAAATAATTTCTTTAACCTTTTCTGATGAGATGTGAAGAGAGGCACGTGACTGAAGGAGGAACTCTAAGAGGTAGCTTTTGAAGAAAATTAGGCTTTATGAGAGGAAGGAGAATGTGAGCTCGAGTGTGAGAGGGAAGTAGTGTGAGGGGAATCACACGGTTGCTCCAGGCTTGCTTCATGTTTGCTCCTCTTATGTCATTGGAGAGTCTTATGGGGAGCTCTCTAGGGAGAGAGACTTCTTAGTCCAGTCCTCTTGGTTCTCTGCCTTCTCCAAGAGGGAGAAAAAGG
>NW_021357944.1:0-1361 GCF_001605985.2 Dendrobium catenatum | reverse complement strand
TTTTCTTTGAATGCAAGAAGCCTGGACATGTCAGAGCTGATTGTCCTACACTTGAAGATCACTTAAGCTAAGAAAAGAGTGAGGAGAAACCCAAGTCTAGAAAGGATAAAAAGAGGATTCAAAAGGCATTTTGGGCGAATTCTGCATCTAATTCATCGGAGACTGAACCTAAAGATGAAACAACAAACTTGTACTTAATGGCAGAAGATCATCTTGATCAAAGTGATGAAGAAGAGGTATGTAAACCAACTTATAATCAATTGTTCGAAATTTGTGAGAAAATTCATGCATCATACAAAAAACTTAAAAAGTCTCATGCTAGTTTAAAGTTGGAACTTTCGAATTTGCAAAAAGAATATGAAATTATTCTCAAAGATCATTCTATGATTGATTCAAATCACACGGCTCTACTTGATGAATTTGATGATTTAAACAAAAAACATTCAAAATTAACTGATGAGCATGACGCATTAAAAGTTTCACACACCTCACTCAAATCTGATTTGAAGAAATCTAAAGAAATAGAGCGCAACTTGAGGATTGATAATAATGCTTTGGAAGATACTAACATGAGGCTTAAAGATGAATTGGACTCCATTAAGAGAAATTGGATGACACCTACTTCTGATCTAAAGCCAAGACCTAGGAAGAGGCATTACAATCCAAACCATTTAAAAAATCATTTTCCTGGTGTTAGATGCTTTTCATGTGGCTTGCTAGGACACATCTCACACACTTGCACTGTTCACCGTAGTACACATTGGGTGTGGAGACCAAAATTGCATGATTCACAGCATAACACACATGCATTACACTCTACTTTTTATGAGAAGGGACCTAAACCTATTTGAGTTTCTAAGTCTGACAGTTGTTGATTCTTATAGGATTGCTCTCACCAAAGACCTCGTGAGAGCATAGGATACTTGGACAAACAGAGGCTTACAGCTCATAACTGCTTAAACTTGCTGCTTAACAAATTCTTGAATTACATTTTGATTATTGTTATGTTTAATTTTTTTTAAAGTTTTTTTTTTGGTTTTCTAGTCGTTTTTACTTTTGTTTTCTTTATGATGATTTTTCTTTATTCTTAAACTTTGGAGATTTATGGCAAATGATTAGCATTTCTAAATTAGTTAAAGGGGGAAAACACCTTTGATGGTTTCCCTCCCTCTAACCTCTTTTGGTGATATAATTTTCTTTTCTAAACAAAAAGTGTATCTCATTTTAATAAATGGTTTTTGAAATTAAGATCCTTTTTACCTTGCTACAATAGTCTATCTTATATATATGATCCAAAGTTCTTATATATCTTTTAAGTTAATTTAAATCTTGCCGTTGCACTTATCATATGATTTTGATTT
>NW_021357943.1:0-254 GCF_001605985.2 Dendrobium catenatum | reverse complement strand
TGGACATAGGATTGCAGAGTGTCCACAGGCTGGATTTAATCGGCGATCTGAGTACCGATCTGAGGGCTTTGTCAGACCTGTCAGTTCAGCAGGAAGACCGAGGACTGTTCCTCCTCGTCCTGAGGGATTTTCTGGGAGAGTTGGTGGTACTAGTTCTGGACCACGGAGACCACGTACTGTTCAGATGGAGCAGAGTAGTTCTATTGCTTCAGCTCCTGCTCCAGTTCAGCAACGAGTTTACAGCCTGAGTCAGC
>NW_021357942.1:0-257 GCF_001605985.2 Dendrobium catenatum | reverse complement strand
ATGATTAGAATAAAAAAATATTTGATCCAACATATAGAGGGCATAATTTTATTCAGTCTAATAATTAATTTGAATGTCATGTTAAAGTACAACATAATTATCTTATAAGCATCATAAAAATATTATATATTTTTTAAAGGTACAGATAAAAATGATAACTGGGCTCTTTACAAAGGGTCAAAATAATTCTTGATTATTTAAAAATTTCATTTTAATCTCCTGACATTTTAATTAGAGACTAAGGCTTCATTTGGGAC
>NW_021357941.1:0-2680 GCF_001605985.2 Dendrobium catenatum | reverse complement strand
AGAGGATAGCTAGGATAGCCCATTCCCCACCATGCCCAGTTGACTACTCGACTAAAAAGACTGCAAAAGAAAAGCATCTACAGAAAATAAAAGCTTTAAGAAACATAATCCACACCTATGCTGCACAATCTGGGCAAACAAAGGAGCAGCACATGAAACAGTTGAAGGGAGTGATCTCTCATCGCTTCCAAAAAGAAGTATTAAAATAAGAGGCGTCTGAGGCGAAGAATTTGACTCCACAACCTTTTAGGAGAAATATGAAGTATGTTAGACAGCCCGCCACTGCAGTACTGGTTGATGGATATCACTGGGCGCCATGCCCTCCTTCTTCCAAGACGGAGGGTATTGTGTTGACTGGGTCCGAGAGAGGCCACCATTCTGTTGGTAGACCCCCGGTACCTTCTTTCAAAGCTGTAAGGTTGGCCTCAGTAGTTGTCAAACCAAAGGGGAATGAAACTCTGAAACATTTGGATTTCAAGGGCAAGAGGCCCAAATCCCCTTAGAAGAAGTTTATTCCAAAAAGAACCAAATTGGAGAATTTACCACCACCTCCAAGAACTTCGAAGTTCATTCTCCAACTCCAATGAGTTCCGGTTAAATCTCCTCCAATATTGATTGAGCCGATGGATGTTCAACCTAGTGCTCCAGCTGTTGTAGTAGATAGTTCTCTTGCAGTCAGTCCAGTTCTTGATTCAGAGATGATTCCAGTTGATGATCCGGTGGTTGACATCCTAGATTTATGTATCATTCCTAGGCTTCCTACACAGGAGTCTGAGGACCTTACTTTACCTGATGTAGGAGCTATTTCTTTATAAGCTCCTGCTTCACCTCCTGAGGTATATGTCCCTCTCCCTGTAGAGAATGCCACTTCTCTGACTACCGATCTTGGGACAGTCGAGAAGGAAGGAATTGAACTAGATCTTGAAATAGAAGAAGATCTAGCCACAGAGTCTCAATCAGATCCTAACCCGAAACTTACAGAAATCATTGCCCTCCTGGAATCTGAAGAATTATTTGATATGGCTGAATATAAGGGATATTTACCCCTAGATCCTAAGTCAATTGGGGATAGACCGGTCGAGGAGGTAGTACAAGAGATAAGAAACATTCTGTTAAACAAAGAGGGAATGGCTTCTTTTGATCCAGACCTGGATGACCTCCTTGGAGAGGAAGATGATTATGTTGGTAGCGTCTCCATGGTCGAAACTAGAGGTTCCAACAAGGAGGCCGAACCTGGTAGACGCCGGCTTGCTAGAGATGATGACCAACAGGTTGCCGGGTCCAATTCAGATGAGTCCATAATGGCTAGGGGTGACGAGCATATTAAAGATTTGGAGAACCAATTGACAACTATGATGTCACAAGTCAGAGAAATGCAAGAAAGATTTGATAAGTCAGAACATGATTCACTCAAGATTCAACAAACGGCTCGAGAGATTGTGGAAAAGGTTAGAAAGACAGAATCTGGTCCCAAGCCTCCCGAGTCAACACCAGTGATTCCTCCTTTCCTATCAGAGGCATCTCCAGTAGCACCTACAGTTCCCCCTGTTCCTTCAACTCTGCCTCAGAAAGACATTAAGCAACTTATTGACGACCAGGTAAGGGAGGCCTTAGCCTTTTTCCAAGGAATCGCATCTATTCCAAAGGGTAGACCCTACCCCAAAGAATATGATTCAGTTCCTTATCCAAAAGGCTTTGTGCCACCAACTTTTAAAATTTTCACTGGAATATAAAACCCGATACAGCATCTAGCCCACTTTAGAGCAAGTTGTTGCAATGCGGGAGGGTCAGATGCTCTACTATTTTGCCAATTTGTAAGTAGTCTTTCCGGCATCGCTTTTGAATGGTACGCCGATCTGCCCAATGGTTCAGTAAAAACTTTTAGCGATCTAGAAAATCTTTTCCTTAAGAGATTTTCTGGAGCGCAACAATGAACTACTGTGGGCGATCTTGTGGTTGAGAAACAAATGCCAGGAGAGTCTCTGGTTGAGTACATCTTGAGGTGGCGAAACCTCTAGATGAAGTGTGAACCCCAGTTGCAAGAGCAAAATGCAGTGGAGATCCTTCTCAAGAATATCCACGGCCCTGTTGCTTTTCTCCTGAAGGTTTTCACCATTAAAACTTTTGAAAAACTTCTTAATAAGGCTAGCAATTTGCAGGAACAGGCTCATAAGATGCCATTCCTTCGAGAGCAGTCTGAAGACAAGAAGGGTGCTAGATTGGTTAAGACTTTTGAGAAGAAGGAAGTAGTGTCGGCAGTTGACAAGGTAAAAAGGTCAATGACTAGTCAGCCCAATGTTCCTCCACTATCGCCACCACAGCCAGCTCAGAGACATCCCTTTCAGGTCACTCCCCAGTACACCAGAGATCCTCACTATGTCCCTTTTAGAGAGAGATTGACAAAACCATATCCATTTAAGAAGGAAGCAGTCAAGAAGATTTTTAGGAGTCTGTTAAAGAAACCAGATTTTCAGCTGCCAGAGGCCAGGAGGCCTGAAGATGAAAGTATGAAAGATGATCCCAAGTATTGTCCATACCACCGGATGCTTAGTCACCCTCTTGAAGATTGTGTTGTGTTCAAAGATTGTCTTGAGAGGAACTACACCCAAGGTAACATAATAATACCTAAGCAATACTTGGTCTATTCAGAGAAAGCTTCAATTAAAACCATTTCAGGTAA
>NW_021357940.1:0-322 GCF_001605985.2 Dendrobium catenatum | reverse complement strand
CCTCAACAAAAATACTATTATGTATTTTTCTAAAAAAATATATTTTAAAACTAATCCAAATAATTTTCTTAAAAATGTGCGAAAGCAATTGAGAATTTAAAATACTTTTTCAAAGCATGAGAGTTATTATTTTTTTAAGCCATAACCTATTCTAATTGTAATTGATTATAAATATTAAAATGTGGGCAGTAAATTCAACTTGAAGATAATAGAAAAAATAAATTATAGAAAATTAGTAGCAAAAAGGAAAAAGGACACCACAAATTTTTATATTAGTTCGGTCAACCTTGACATACGTCCACTCCCCACCAAAGTCCTCTGC
>NW_021357939.1:0-501 GCF_001605985.2 Dendrobium catenatum | reverse complement strand
TCAATTTAGTCTATTTGAACTGGGTGAGATCCTGGCCTTTGATCTGCGGATCGACGGCTCTGATCATGTCATTCCGCAGATTGATGAAACTGCAGATCCGATCCCACATTTGATTCCTTGGTCCAACACGATCTGAGCCGCTGGATTTAAATGGTGCGGATCGGACGGTCGCGGGACGTCGCCCACGTGGATAAGTGGATGACACCGTGATTGCTGCATGATTGCTGCAATCATTGCCTGGCACCGTAATCATTGCGCCACCAGCAATGATTGGCTGTGTTTGACTCCCTAATATCATTCTGCCATGTGTCGCGCCCAGGATTTTCTTTGATTTTGTTTTTATTTAAAAAGTTTTAAAAGCTATTTTAACTTAAATAATCATAGAAAATTCATTTCTTTTCCAAAAAAGACGTATAATATATCGTTTTGTTCATATTTTAACCCTCTCCATTTTAAAATTATTTTTATTTAAAAATAATATATATTTTTTATTTAAAAATA
>NW_021357938.1:0-274 GCF_001605985.2 Dendrobium catenatum | reverse complement strand
CTTTAAGTTATATCAAATGGATGTAAAGAGTCCATTTTCAAATGGATGTAAGTTATATCAAAGTCTTGAAACCTAAACTTCTTCCATACTAACAATATACTATGAAGCTTCTCGAACAGATTCCAAGTGTAACTTTGTATAGGATACCTCGTGGACGAAATTCTATGGCGGATGCCCTTGCAAAACTTGCAAAAGAGTTAGCTTGTATAGAAGAAGAGTCAATCTCTATGGAGGTTTAAGGTCGCAAAATCTTATCTCCTATAGACTTGGAATA
>NW_021357937.1:0-267 GCF_001605985.2 Dendrobium catenatum | reverse complement strand
GTGAGGCGGAAGCAGATTTTATCAAATTATCAAGTTATTGTTCCATTGCTTTGTGCGTGTTGTATTGTGGTTTTCAGTGCAGATTCCGGTGAAACCTCCGGTTCCACACCAACTGGTATCAGAGCCATTCTCCGCTCAGCACTGTGATGGCCGAAACAAGCCGACGAGCTGCTCTTGACGATGATCGGAGCCAAGAGGATCTGCGAGCAGCAGTTAACACCATCTCGAAAGAGTTGACAGAGCTTGCTGCCGAGTTCCGACGATTCG
>NW_021357936.1:0-309 GCF_001605985.2 Dendrobium catenatum | reverse complement strand
TTAGAAAGCTCATAAATTGCATAGTCATTATGGTAATTTCATCCTCTTCCTCAGGTTGTGATAGATCACTCTTCGACTCCTCCACTTTCAGTGCTATTTTTCTCCTTTTGTGGTTCTCCTGCATCAATCTTTCTTTGACTCACTCCTTGTTTGTAAGAAATTAGTGACTTAAGAAGATTGTAAATAGAGTAAACATTTAAGTCTTTAGACTCTATAATTGCAGTTATTTTAGCATCATATGCAGTAGGAAAAAAACAAAAAAATTTATTAACCATTTCAGTGTTTGTTAATTCCCTTCCTAGTGCATGC
>NW_021357935.1:0-319 GCF_001605985.2 Dendrobium catenatum | reverse complement strand
TCAATACATTTCAAGAATACGTTAGGTTATGATATATACATGTTAGATTACTATTATAAGAGCATCCAAATTCATTAGTAGCACATTTTTATCAAAGCTATCAACTAATTCCCAACTTTAACTCGTCGAATAAAATTGTGCCAAAATAAATGATAGTTAGCCAAGGATGATATGATATGGAAGATGATAAAAATGATAGTCAAATCGACAAAAAAAATATATTTTTTTTAAATTCAAAATATTCCATAAATATTATTTTCAAAATAAATCGAATTATTTATAAAAACAAGTATAAGGAAACAATTATATTATTATCTTT
>NW_021357934.1:0-305 GCF_001605985.2 Dendrobium catenatum | reverse complement strand
TCACTTATTGAACAAAGGGTTAGCTCATTATTAGCTAACATTTTAGTTCATAGTTATCTTTTTATTAAATGTAATTTTTATAAATTTTTAATGACTTAATTTAAGTTGTCTCTTGGGTTTCAAAAGGGCTTTTGGAATCTCAAGAAAGTTGTTTCGTTTTCCCATGTCGTGGCTCCTTGGCTTCCACCATGGCCTGCTGTTTTTCGTGCCTTTGCCCCTTGGATTTCCTACCGGCTGCTGGTTTTTCGAGCCTGGGAGTTTTCCCGTTGCTTTGGCGCCTTGGTTCCGTGCGGCCTCCTTGGCTC
>NW_021357933.1:0-209 GCF_001605985.2 Dendrobium catenatum | reverse complement strand
GATCATCAGTTGTCAGTCTTCTGTATTTTAAAAAGTGATTTATAGGAATAGCAAACTTGCTAAGCCTCCACTAAAATATTTCCACAATCTAGTTATGCTTTAAGCTCTTAAGCCAACTACAAAAACCATCAACATCACAAATACCTTTGTCTTTCATGGCTTTATCATAAGCCAAAGTAGATATAGATTTACCCGAGAACTTACATACA
>NW_021357932.1:0-338 GCF_001605985.2 Dendrobium catenatum | reverse complement strand
TCATGTTTATGTGCTAGATATCTGTACAACGCTGAGACGGGAATTTTCTAATTCTATCGCCGCATATATTCTAGCCCGCAACAATATTTTTATTGTTAAAATGAAAAATCATTAAGTATATCAGAAGTAATTATAATTATTAATATTTATTTACAACCGCACAAAATACACATGAATAAAAATTAAAAAAAATAAAAACAAAATCAAAATTAGAACTTAATAAATAATATCACTTTGCTTAATATTTTTAAATAAATATTTTAAAAAATTAATTTACATTTAGAAGAAAGCTATTTGTTATGAGATTTTTTATTCAGAATAAATTTTATGAACCTTAA
>NW_021357931.1:0-290 GCF_001605985.2 Dendrobium catenatum | reverse complement strand
TTACAATCAGTAAAATTTGATATCAATACTACATAAAGCATAAAAGCTAAAACATAAAATAAAACTAACACATTACTAAAACATATCACATCATAATCTACTACATCACAATCACATCAACTAAAAAAATCATAAGAAAGTACACGAGTCACTCTGATGGGCCCTGATCTGGAGGAGGAGGTACAATACCGAAGAAATTAAAATAACTACTTATTATGAGCATATTTGAACTTATATCATTTATCTGTTCTCACATATATCCCATGTCTTGATTGTACTGAACATCCTGC
>NW_021357930.1:0-205 GCF_001605985.2 Dendrobium catenatum | reverse complement strand
GACTATGAATGCTCAACTAAGCATTATTAAATCAACATATTCCAACTAACATCACTTGGCTATCATTATTGTTCAACTAATGTCACCCAATTAATATCATCTAACTATTGCATCTCTAGCATTCTCCCAAGTTTATAGGACTAAAAACTTGTGTTATATACTTTGTAATCCCATTTTGTCCGATTAAGGGGAATAACATACTCTT
>NW_021357929.1:0-322 GCF_001605985.2 Dendrobium catenatum | reverse complement strand
AGATAAAAAATCAACAACAATAATGAACAGAGCACGAAAAATAGGGTCACCCTATCTTAAGACATGAGAATATTTGGAAAACCCATTTTCAAAGTATATAAGGAAACTTTAATCAATTGTTTATTCATCAAAGATGTAATGGACTGTAGGGGCTTGCCTCTATATGAACCCAAGATCCATATACAAAATAAACCTTATGTTAGTTCACAAAGATATAGGTAAAATCTTCTTGATGTGGACTTAAGCTGATACTGGGCTGGTTTCATAATTGAAATAATAGGTGTTTGTGAATATCAACCTTCAGGATTAATTTCATATCCCC
>NW_021357928.1:0-1848 GCF_001605985.2 Dendrobium catenatum | reverse complement strand
TACGTAATATTAGAATCATTACAGACTTTTGAATTTTCTTTTTGCCAATATTTGATGAAAGATATACTTTGTATTACTATTGAACTATCCAACTGATTTTACTTCATTTGATCAAGCGATTATTGAGAATCAATTGAATACTTATATTCTGAATATGCAATTTGATGAATAAATTTTTTCATTAAAAGATATAGGAAGTATTGCTGAGAAAATGACCCAAAGTAAGAAGGATATTTTATATTCTCTTGATTACTGAATTTAACATTAGTATTATCTGTTGCAACAACAGGAGTTAAAAGCGTATTTTTTGTCATAAATATTATAAAAAATTAGCTGTGAAATAGGATTATAGATCAATGGTTGAATGATATACTAATCATTTATATTGAGAAATAAATTTTAGATTGTATTGATAATGAAGTAATCATTCAACTCTTTCGGAATATGAATAGATAACGTTATAAATCATATATTTTTATTACCATAAATTTAATATTTTCTCTATTTAAATAATAAATCGAAAAAAAAAACTGTCTATGCCAGTCCCAATCCCAGATGAAAAAAGTTAAGGAAAATTTGGTAAAATAAATTTAGGCCCGCTAAAAAAAAAATTTTTGGCTCCGCCACAGCATTCAACTTTCAATAGCTGAATATTTGCAAATTCATGCTAAGTAATCTACCTAACTTTCAAAGTTGTAAGTATATTAGTTTCATCAACAATTGGGGACTGCTCTTTTTAACTCATTTTCAGCATTTGTCAATGCAAGAACTAGCAACATTCACACCATTTGAATTCTAAATGTTGCTTGTTCTGACTGAATGGCATGTAAGTCGCTGTTGCCAAATTCTTCATAGTGCAAAGAACAAGACAGAGAGTTGAAAATGTATTCCTAGTCAACCGTGGGTAGTTCTGTCCAATGAATGAATAAATTAATCTTGCTAAACCTTAATGTCATATATTTAAAGTATAATTCTATAAATAACTCGAAAAGCAAGAGATTAAGAATTCAATTTTTCATATACATGAAATATAACCAACAAATGAAAGAACATCTAGGTCAAATCATGGATACATCGCTGGCATACCAACTGTTCTCATCAAAATAGGCCTAGTGGAAGTTGCATTTAACAAAGCCATCCTGCAATAATAGCAAAACAAGAATGAGAAAATGAAATATTTCCATTAATAAAGAATGGTGTTAACTAAGCAAGTATAATTCAGCTTTCACAAGAGATGTCTTTTTCATAATAGAGGTTAAAAATATGAACCACTAGAATCTATAATGTCATAAAACCATCATGCCCATTGCAAATAGAATGCTCAGTGTGCATGTTTTAGAAGCACAGAAAAAAAAAAACATACTTTGGAAATAGAAGATAAGGACATTTTTCCATTTGCACTGTCACCCTTTTTCTAACTTTGCTTAGACCACCACAATCATGTAATCTAGACTGATAATTAATCATGAAAAAGCGAGATAACTTATACTTTCTTTATTTTTTCCATATCGACAAGATTGCTGAAATTCATAGCAATTTGTAAATTATGAATATGAGGAATAACAAAAACAAAGTGATACAAATGACCAGGAACATGATAGGTAATATTTGTCAAAATCAAAATAAACTTGGCTGACTTTGAATTTCAGATAGGTGTGAAATCAAAAATAAGAACATAGGGGAAAAAAAGCGAGAAACGATTATATTGATAGTCGATGGAAGAAAACACACAAGATTCAATGGATCTTCAATTGGAGAGGAGGATCCGGCTCTCCCAATCTCTAGCCGGTGGCTAGAGCCCAAAACATCCTAAGAATACTCTCAAATTCAACAAACAAGACCTAACCC
>NW_021357927.1:0-382 GCF_001605985.2 Dendrobium catenatum | reverse complement strand
TTTGTATTAAAAAATCACTTTAAGAAGCAGTAAGAAAGTAGTCTTAAAAGAAGTCTAAGCTCCATTTGGGACAACTTTATTTCTGCGTCTTAAAGCAAGTTTGTAATACAAAATTTAATATTTTTATTCTAAAAAACTGCTTTAAAAAGCATAAAAAAAGCCGTCCCAAATGAAGCCAAAGTATAAATCTAAATCTAAGATTTGTTGATGGTGAACTCTCAACATCATCATCATTAGATATATCACAATAATATTCTTCTCTGTTAGTTGTTAGTTTTGTATAAACTGTTGAATCTGCTTTATGTGAATTTTCTTTTCCAAAAATTTTATCCAAATTATTATGATATTTTTATATATCTTAGTAATTTTATTCTAATCACAA
>NW_021357926.1:0-903 GCF_001605985.2 Dendrobium catenatum | reverse complement strand
CGAATGGTTGGCTTACATCAAGTGGATGAAGGTAATCAGAGAGGGTCAGATAGATCAAAAAATCAATCAAATCATAGATGTTTAACACAAATATAAGAAATAAAAAGCTGTGATTTCATCTTCTTCACAACATTGCCAAAATGCCTAGTTATAAATTTTATCTTAAACTTGATAGAGAAGAAACATATTTATCTAAAACCTTAGATTGTGGTTTTAAATGACTTAAGAGAGAGTGGGGAATACTTTTCAAAGCTTTCTGTGAAGTATTCCTGGAGTTGTTTAAAATCCTCGATAAATACCTACGGTTTAATAGTTCCATAACAAGATGGACTTTAAGGGTTTTATTTAACCTAGTTTTGCTCCTCAAAAGCTTTAGAGTAACTTTGTTGAAGAGCTCAAGCTTTTAGAATATCTAGATTGCTATGGGTATAACCCATAATGGAATATTATTTGATTGGTCGTCAATCCCACCAGTGGCAGTCTCGAATTGACTCGAAAAGTTTAGGGAGATGAAGAGCATATTGTCAAGGGAAAAAATAAAATTAGAGAGAGCCTAAAGGAACACTAGTTATGGAAATAATTGGAAAATGAGGCCCTAGCATTGTTCAATTCAATTCAAATCCAAGGGGTTGATACAGTGGTTGTAGTTCATTAGGGTGGGTCACTAGATAATTTCCAATTGTCTTAAATGGTTAGGAAGCTGAGAGGTGGGCTATGTAAGCTGAAAATGACATGGGGTCACTTTCCATGGAGGGAACCACTTGGGTTGGGTTCAAGCCATCCTAAACCATGTGTTAGGTTCAAGGGTTCCGGAAAAAAATTGAATATGCCATACGGTCTTGTATGGAGGGAAATAAATGCTTTAGGTAGTTTGTCCATCTTGCTTTTTTTTTTTTTGGAATT
>NW_021357925.1:0-269 GCF_001605985.2 Dendrobium catenatum | reverse complement strand
CGCTTCCGCATTTATTTTTCTTCTGCACTTTATTTATGGTGATTTTGGTTGAAGTTTTATCTTTAGTTTTAAAGTTTTCCAATTCACCTCTCTCTTGGTTAGCTTGGGCCAGTTCTATAGGTCTTAACATCCCTAACGAACTTTTAAGTGGTATCAGAGCAAGTTTTTATAAAATAAGTTTTTAAAAGCTTTTGAATTTCAATCCATGGTTAATCGTACTATTTCGGAAGGTTATTCAATCACCAGACCTCCTTTATTTGAAAATATGT
>NW_021357924.1:0-411 GCF_001605985.2 Dendrobium catenatum | reverse complement strand
TTAGCAGCTTCCACCAAGGTTCTATTTTTCCTTTCATTTATTCTATTATATTGGGGAGTCCTAAGGACAGAGAAATTATATTCTATTCATATCTCTTAATAGAAGGATTTAAATTTATCATTCTCAAACTCTCCACCACGATTACTATGAATTATTAAAATTTCACATCATAATTTCTTTTGAATCCAAGTGGAGAAAATTATAAATTCCTCAAATGACTCACTCTTATGTGCTACGAATCTAACAGTAAATCTAGAGTAGTCATCCACTATTACATATCCATATATCATTTCTGTTACAGATCTGGACCTAAGTACTGTGATTTTTGATAGTAAATATTATTATTCCTTGATTAATGCCATTCATGCATATATGTTTTATGTGCCCAGGTCCATAAGTTTGCTTGGAATA
>NW_021357923.1:0-770 GCF_001605985.2 Dendrobium catenatum | reverse complement strand
GGAACTTTAAAAGTTTAACTTTTTGAGAAATTCTCATGTGATGCCTCCATAAAAAAAAAAATTAATTAATTAGAAAAATTAAAATCCAAAATATTCATTTTTTTATTTTTCTTATATTTTTGCTTTCTATTACTATGTTTTTTGTCTGTTTTTATTTTATTTTTTGTTTGAGGGCTTTAATCATCACCATCCTTCTTTATGTTTCAAATTCTAGTCACATCGTCCTAACAGATACCTTTATCGTCCTGGACGATAGGGCAAATTCTATTCAAAATCCATCTGCTGATGCTTGCTGTAACTCATCGTCCAGGACGATCCTATATCATCCTGAATGATTTGATCGAACTCTGTTGCAATCATGATGATAGTTCTGGCCGAAAGAATATTTCATCTGGCTGATGCATTTTATGTGCATCGTCCTTGCTGATACACTGGATCATCCCGGACGATCCACGTGTCAGCACGGTTAAATCCTTAAAATTGGCCCTAGATGATCCATTATTGGACAATCGGCCTGGCCAATCCACTGTTTGTCCTAGACGATATACGTGGCAGTGATTTAAAATGTTTTAACTTTGACCAAAATGATCAATTATTATGCATCGTCCTGGATGATACACCTAATCGGCCCGGACGATCTGCTTTTTCAACGGTCGTCCGGATTGACTCCTCAGGCCGATCGCCTTTGTCTAATCAGCCTGGCCGATCTCTTATCGGCCCAGACGATTGGACCTCCTTTTTGACCAATCGGCCTGTACGCAATTATTGAG
>NW_021357922.1:0-662 GCF_001605985.2 Dendrobium catenatum | reverse complement strand
TTTGATCCTAATTAGATTCTTTAATCCTGAGGATTTGATTAGAAAATTTTAATTAATGTATGTAAAGTACAAAATAATTTGTATAGTGCAATCAGTTAAATTTTTTAGCCTAATTTAAATAATAAGGATTTCCAATTTGGGTTTTTAAAATAATTTATCATCTTTTACAATTTTGTCGTCATAGAGTGTAATTAGTTACAAATAATTTTAGTATAACATGGATCATGCAATATGATGTAGATTATACAGTATGATTAATAGAAATGTTCATGTGTTTAATTTAGTCTCCCTCTTGTGACTAGGTACTTAGTTAGTTAGCCAATATATACATAATACAGAAAATGAAAAAGAAAAATAAAAAGTTCATACTATGTCAAATATATATTTATCCTATACTTTCTTGAGTCTTGATTCTTCAATGCTACTCGATGTATGTTGTTCATAAAATAGTTATAATTAACACATAAGAGAAAAATCTAAAGGATAAAGAAAGAATAAAAAAGTCTCATCTAAAAATATTTGTAGTCATCAAAACATAAGGTCACACTCCTTGATTGCAACATGTACATGTATTATTAACAAGAAAAATATAACAAATGGTTTTAAAAGGAAGAGAATATATACACAAAATTATATTTGTGATCATCAAAACAAATTATTTA
>NW_021357921.1:0-215 GCF_001605985.2 Dendrobium catenatum | reverse complement strand
CTTCGATTGGGGCGACTTTCTTACTACTTAAAACAACTATTTAGTTAAAATATAAATTTTTTTTACTAAAAATTACTTTATGAAGAAGTAAGAAAGCCATCCCAAATAAAGCCTTAGTTAAAATTTTTTCTCAAACAAAAAAATTTGGTGCTTAAAAACTACTTCATAAAGCAGTAAAAAAGCCGTCCCAAACAAAACCTTAATGCCTTTTTTAC
>NW_021357920.1:0-284 GCF_001605985.2 Dendrobium catenatum | reverse complement strand
TGTCTCATAAATACTACACACCCTCTCTCTTATCTGATTGCGTGCTGGATTTTCGTATAACGCTAAGACACTAAACTTTATATTTTTCTACCGCCGCGAATACTCCTGGACGCAACAATTATTATTTAGATATATTTTTTTCAAATAAAATGGTATTATAAATTGAGTTCCAATAGTGTGGGGAACAAGAATGTCATTATCCTCTCTCTTCTCGGCATAGAGTGAGCATCCACTTTAAATTTCAACGGTTCAAAGCCAAGTGATATATATATATATATATATAT
>NW_021357919.1:0-329 GCF_001605985.2 Dendrobium catenatum | reverse complement strand
AAGAGCGAATGCCTCCCTTTCGTTTTAAAGACGCAGAGAAGGTGAGGATCGAGGTGGGTTCGTGGGATTTACAGGATTCGATCGCAAATCAGAGCAGCTCGCAGGATTAATTCATGCGGGATTTTGGGGATCCTTCGACTGTCAGAGGTGTGCGAAATTTCTGGGATTCGATGAAGCATAGGTATCTCTGCTCTCCTTTTTTGTTCTTTACACATGGGTTAACAAGAAGCAGTAAGAAAGCTGTCTTAAATGAAACATGGCTTGCAATCATTTAATAGCAAAATAATAATAATAATAATAATCTTAAGAAAATGTAACATAAAATATAA
>NW_021357918.1:0-227 GCF_001605985.2 Dendrobium catenatum | reverse complement strand
ACTTTCCTAAAATAAGATAACTAATTTAGGAAAGGATGTGAAATTTAAATTCATTTGAATTTAAATTCAAAAGCTCTCCAAAATTAAAATAAATCCCAAAAGGAAAGAAGGAAACTAGGACGAGAGGGCCAAGGAATGTGGCGGCTTGGTGGAGAAGGTGGCGATTTGGTGGGGTTTTAGGGTGGAGATGGAGAGGTGATCGGAGGTTGGAAGAAGGGGATGGTGGT
>NW_021357917.1:0-419 GCF_001605985.2 Dendrobium catenatum | reverse complement strand
TTTAGGACCTCAAATATTATAAAAAAATATCCATAATATAAATCATTTATTTTAAAAATAACACAGAAATCGGTTTGTAAAACGGATACCTAACGGTCCCGAAATCCTCACTTGTACATATAGGTATTAATTCCTTAAGGATTTTCACTGGTGCTAAAAAATTATGAAAAAAATCATTTAACTAAAATACTACAATCAAAATACTATGACGAAGACGGTTTACAATTTGAAGTTATAATGACTCTAGAAAAAAATTAACAAAATTAAAATACGGGTTATTACAATCTATCTACCTTCAGAAAAATATCATCCTCGACATTTCCCTTAAGAATTTGGGCACAAAATCAATATAAACATAATTCATACAATAAAAAATCAAATCAAATAAAAAATCATCAAAAACCATACACTCATTTAAT
>NW_021357916.1:0-237 GCF_001605985.2 Dendrobium catenatum | reverse complement strand
CTTTTTGCTTTGTAGGTTTAGTCCCACATCACTTGGAGGTGTTACTTTGTGTTTTTTATATACCTCTTTACTTTCTTGCATGCCAAGAGCAAATATGGGAAAGGATGGTGTATGTGGTTGTTAAAATAAATATTTGAAGTATGTCTTTAACACAAAAATGAAAGTGTCATATTAACATTTATGTTTATTTACCATTACATATTTTATTTAAGGGAGATTTACATACATACCACGTAA
>NW_021357915.1:0-1000 GCF_001605985.2 Dendrobium catenatum | reverse complement strand
CTTGTGAGGGGGAGCTTATGAGGGAGTTCATAAAGGTCGCTCCAAGTATTGCTCCACTTCTTCTTCCCTAGAGTCTCTTGTCGTTGAAAGGGTTGGGAGAGGTAAGCTTCAACAATCGATCGAGGTTCTCTGCCTGCTTCAGGAGGAGGCAAAAGGAGTTGGGTTCTCTACGTTGCCGGGTGTGACAGAAAAGGAGGTGTTTTGTAAGGGCTTCTCCGCCTAGATGTGGGGGCTAAAGGAGAGTCACGTTGGAAGTGCAATACTCGGAGGGCGCCTCCGGGGAGTGGACATATGTCTAGTTGACCAAACCACTATAAACTCTTATGTTCTTTTTACTGCTTCCGCACTTTAATTTTTCGTACTTGTTTTTCTGTGGTGATTTTGGTTTGTGATATTTGTTCTTGGTTTTATATAATTTTTAAAAATACCAATTCACCCCCCCCCCCCTCTTGGTTAGCCCCGGGCTAGTTCTTAAGGGCGTAACATCGGACTAGTTTATAGGGCCTAACATCCCTAACGAACTTTCATGGACGATATTAGGATAGTCCTAGATGATTAGTTTAAATTTATATAGATCATCCAAGATAATATTGTGGATCGTCCTTGATGATTAGAAGAAAAATTATGATATTTCATTTTGAACGATTTAGAAAAATCAACTATGTCATCAAACATCATCCAGTATGATGTTTAAATCATCCAAGATGATTTGATTGAATAATTTGACCATAATTAGTCCCATAATCACATAAACAATTTAAGCATGATTGGTATTAATCATCCGAGATGATTAGAAGAAAATTTAATCTTAAATCCTTGCCTAAAATATCATTGAGGCTATTTTCCAAGATCATAACGAATCATCCTTGACGATCGAAATCATCAAGTATAATTAGTTCAATGAGCTAATCATCTTGGACAATATAAATTTTTCAATCTGATTACTTAAAAACTTAAACTTTCGATTTTGACTCAATTTCACTCCCCATGAGTGTGTGTG
>NW_021357914.1:0-270 GCF_001605985.2 Dendrobium catenatum | reverse complement strand
AATCAACTTTGCCTTTGATTAATGAGGTGATAGTCAACTATTCATGCTAATTGGTTGGAGTAGTCTTAAGAGCTATTTGAATGAGTTTGGAAAGGACTCAACTTTTGAGATGGGTTTAAGAGCTTGAGGGATTTGATTTGATCAAATGGGTTGGAATAAACCATTTAAAACTTTAAAGGGTACTTTGGTCATTATAGGTTGACTTGGTCAACCAAGTTGACCCAAGTTTTGGAATTGGTTCCAATAAGTCCCAAAAAATTATTTGAAAAC
>NW_021357913.1:0-367 GCF_001605985.2 Dendrobium catenatum | reverse complement strand
TTATGAATAATTAGTTAACTAACAAACCATTAGAAATTTATTTTCTAAAATCTAGAAAAAGTTTACTTTGGATGAACGTGGAAAATTTTACTTTCTTTTTACCATGCTTCTGGAAAGACTTATTTTGAGCGATGAAGAAGTTCTCTAACCAAATATAAGAAATTTGCAATGTAAAACCATCATGAAATTGCATACAAATAGAATATAATAAGTGAATAGCGAGCTTTATAAAATATCTTAAACGCAAAAAAATAGGAGAAGAAGAATAAGGAGTGTTTTGGTACAAATCCCATTAAAAGAAGAGTTATCATCTTCTAATAAAGATGATTTGAAAAAAAAATTATATATATATATATATATATATATA
>NW_021357912.1:0-266 GCF_001605985.2 Dendrobium catenatum | reverse complement strand
CCCCTCGGGGCCGTGTAGGATTCTCTTTAGAATCTAGCCATGATATTCAAGATGAATTTCACGATTCTAAGTCTAAACGCCGTTATGGAATTTTATTTTCGTCCTACGGGATGATATACTTTTCCGAATGAGTTGATTCGACTTTTAGAATTAAAGTTCAATCTCAATTTTAAAATTCCCAAAGAAAACTAATATTTTTCAAAACATGTTTTCAAAATTCCACCAACAATGCCTTCATAGGTGATACACAATTTATCCCAAATTTC
>NW_021357911.1:0-288 GCF_001605985.2 Dendrobium catenatum | reverse complement strand
AGTGTTCCCAATTGTTTGGAGGAGATTTGGAATTTTTCATAATTTTTAATGATTTATTAGGGGCAAAACGGTAATTTCCACCTAAGGTCAAATTAGGGGTCAACCTGAGGCCAAACTAGGGAGCCCTATTTATCTAAAGTCAAGGATCAGATTTTGGTCAATTTGAGGTATTATGAAAAATTTTCTGACCTAAGGTGTATTTATTGCATTTTTCGGAAGGTCTCGAGGCCTTATTTAACAGGTTAATTAGTGTTAGTTAATTAAGGGGTCTAAAGACTCCTAAAAATT
>NW_021357910.1:0-1480 GCF_001605985.2 Dendrobium catenatum | reverse complement strand
GAGAAATTGTTCACATGTAGAATTAAATCATCTGACGATGATGATTCAAGAATTGCCAAACCTGGATTTCCTTTTACACCAAAATTTTCCTTCCCAGCCATATTTTCAACCATCACATTCTTTCCCTTACCTTCAACATGAACTTGACGGCAACGGGGTAACTCTCCATCTCTGATCACAATACCATTTGAACCTCTACCAATGGGACGAAGAGGTCCCATAGGTCGCAGAGCATTCATGAATATGCTGAACAAACGCCGGCGATCATCCACTGCCGCCACCACCGATCGTGAAAATCCTGGAAAATCAAAATTTAAAAATAGGAGGACGGACTTTCTCTCTCAAGGACTTTCTCTCTCTCGTTTTTAAGAGAAGTTATTGCTGGAGAAGGATAATTTGGTGGAAGAGGTTTAAATGACCCTTAGCTAGCGATAGATCTCGAGGGAGAAGAATCTCTTCATGTACTGCTAGTCTTAGGATCTAAGTCCCTCGTAGGAGTTAAATGACCTCATTTTAAGATTCATCTATCTTCTAGATGCTGTCTTCCAAAGATGGTCTTGAAGTCCCTTCCCCAGCAAGCTTTAGCCCACCGGGGTAAAAAAGAAATAAACACTTATCATCCCTGATTCAGAGACAGATTATTTGATTGATGTGTGTTGAAGTGGTAATCTCCCAAGCTACGATTACTGTGTCTGTTGGACATCGAAGTGGTGCTTAGGATAGTGGGATTAGAAATTCCCCCAGACATCACTAAATTGTTGCGGGATAGAATATACACTGTGATAGGGTTAGAATATTAGGTCCTAGCATTGTACGGATATCCAATATACAAATAAAGAACAAGAGTTTTTTACGTGGAAAATCCAAGAAAGGGGAAAAACTATGCGTCCACACCTAGTTGAAATGATTCCACTTCTGTTTGAGCATGTTACAATTGACCGAATCATCCTAGAAGATTATTAGATTATCATATTGAATTGTCTGGATAAAATCTAGTTTCAAATGGAGGTTAGGTTAAGGTTAATGATCTTCAGTCGGGCGGAAGTCCGGCGTTAGGTAATTTTCCGGCGGAATCCCGATTGTAGTTGGTGGTCGGATAGAATTTTAGCATCAGGCAGTAGTTTGGTGATAATCTGGCGTCAAGTAGTGGTCTAGTGGAAGTATGGCGTTAGGCGGTGGTCTAACAGAAATCTGACGCCACTCAATAGTTCAATAGAAGTCTGGTGTCAGGCGGCGGATTAGCAGAAGCATGGTGCCACTTGATGATCCGACAGAAGTCAGGTCATCAGTAGGTGGTCCGATGGAGGTCTGGAGTCAGGCGGTAGTCTGCCAGAAGTCTTGAGTTAGTCGGTGGTCCGACAGAAGTTTGGCGTCAGTCGGGTGTCCGGGGGAAGTCCGGACAGAGGTCGAGGAGGAGCTGTGTACTTATACCATTCCACCTAAACAACATATTACTTATACCATAATGTTCTTGACCTCG
>NW_021357909.1:0-2731 GCF_001605985.2 Dendrobium catenatum | reverse complement strand
CACATCCAAGGAAATGTCGTAACAAAAACTTCAATGATCACAGGGCAACAATGCATCAATGCTGTGGTTTGTCAACTACTAAAGGCCAACAATCTTAATGGCCTTAAACATCCTAGGAATTAATTGTTAATTGCATGAGCTCCCAAACATAACAAGGCTAAAGCTCTTCTAAGGCAGCTACTGCTAATGTTTGAAAAACAAAGCTAATGTTTGAAAAACATAACAAGGCTAAAGGGCAACAATCTTATTTCACAAACTTAATCAAATAATACTGAACATGCTTTCAAACATATGAAACTTCCTAATTCATCTCTCCATCAATTCATCTGTGATTTTCTCTCGCAAATGGATCATCTCATCCGCACCTTCACCATCTCGTGCCTCCTGACTATAACCATTATCTTCAGTCTCTACTAATGATTGTCCAATTCTATACTCATATGCCTCTTCTGGTATATATGTTATGTCTGCATCACATATATTGAATTCTGGGTCTTCTCGAGTGGGATGTCGACGTATGTAATTATGCAATGCCATTGTTGCAATCACTATTTTTATTTGTTTTTTGAATGAATATGCAGGCATATCTCGTAGTATGACCCACTTTTTCTTCCAAACACCAAATGATCTTTCAATTACGCCTCTTAATGAGGAATGTCGTTTGTTAAAAGTTTCTTGCCTTCCCCGTACTAATTGGCTTCCTCTTTCAAAGTCAGGTATATGATATTTGGTATCTGGATATGGCTTTAAAAATCCCCGTTGCATTGGATAACCAGCATCGACAAGATAATATTTTCCTGTTATAAAGTATTTGTAATTTAGTATACGTTTTACCACTAATAACCTAGCAACTATATAGAACGTACCGGGAGGTGGCATGGGAAAGTTATTTCGTCTATTACGAGTAGCAAATTTAAAAATACGACTATCATGTGCACTTCCTTCCCATCCTGCCATGATAAAAGTAAAGCACATGTTGAAGTCACACACAGCCATAACATTTTGCGTCGTTGACCCACATCTTCCTATATAAGCCGCTTTCTCAGAATTTGAAACACGAGCATCCACATGTGTTCCATCGATAGCTCCAATACAGTCCTATTTAAGAAGCTATGATTAGATATTATATATATTAAACAAATCATATAATATGATAATAAAAAAATTACCTTGAAATACGGCATATATCGATTATCATATAAAATATTCCTTGGAATATCACAAAATTTCGGATCTATAGGCTTGATCACAGAACATGATAATTTTACCAAAGCCTCCAATCCAATAGAGAAATACCTACTTACTGTCTCGATTGAGTGTTGAAACCGCTCACATGTGGACCTTATTGATTCATTATGCGATAAAATATATAAAGTCATCGCAAGTACTTCTCTACTTGTTGTCCTTGATGATCCATGTAGACCATGAACACATTCCAATTCCTTCAATAGATCTAAAAAAATTGCTTGAGACATACGAAACATATTATGAAATCTCGTTGGATGACCTTGTAGCAGCTCTCCAATCCATTTGTCTCCTCTGTATGATGATATCATGCACGGTGTCTTGCAAATATATGTTTCATAATACTCATTTATAAAACATATTGCTGCAAGTATAGTCTTTTTTATATTTGCAATATCGGCTGACTCATTTCTATTCTCATTACATTCCATATTCCTGCATATAGTTTGCAATAAGTATTAATATCTTATTTATATAAACACTTCACATGCTATCAAAATTTACAACCACCAGAAAATCTTTATCAGACTATCATCTTTATAATAGTAAAAAAATTTGCACAAACCTTACTCAAATAACATGCTGCTTAGAAATAAAAAACATGTTAGGCTAACAAATTTTTAAAAAATTGCATATAGTTGGCATCCAGAAGGAGATCATGAGCATAACAACAAACTTCCCGTAAATCTCAACAAGAATAATAACACAAACTTCGCTGGATTGGCATAAAACTTCTCGATTCTGTAGCCATTGTGGATCCATCACGGTTCCCATAGATGCTGGAAGGCGTAAGCAATGCTTAGATGAATCATGCAAGAAGAAAATATATCCTCAAGTTGATCCAGTAAGATTTTAAGTTCTTATATATATAATTATGGCCATCCAACGAAGTTTAATTTGACTCTTTGGGTGCATTTTTTGTCAACAGGTAGTTATCATGCTAGTAATTGATAAGGAAATGATCGTGCACTTTTGAGCCGCCAGTCAAGATTACATAAGCATCCAAGATAATGTATCATACTCTACAAATCTATATAAGATCAATAAAGAAAATACAAACACAATTGCTAGGAACAAACAAGTCTCTGCTAAGTGTTAAAAAAAAACAGTAGTAAAACAGTTCAGATATGTACATACTACAGAATGTTCATTTTACAAAGATCAATAAAGAAAAAACAAAGTCATTGATTGTTAAACTGTATGAAACTCTGAAGCTCTTGTGTCTTGATTTCCATAGCAATAACGAAGATAAAGTGCTCGTCGTTCAGGGCAAATCGACATAAAAATTTCTCGTTTCGTTGGATCCTCGAAAAGCTTGGTGGAGAACAAATATAGTTGCATGTCTTCAAATATTTCATTTGTTTGTTCAAGCACTTTAATGGCAGCAGAGATGGAGGATTTCTCGATTATTGACTTTGATGCATTAGTTTCTGAGGTAATGTTGGTACAAGAATTGACAAGTTGTGTAATTTGACTTCGAAGAAAT
>NW_021357908.1:0-244 GCF_001605985.2 Dendrobium catenatum | reverse complement strand
ATTGAGGGTGGGTTTTTTCAATCTGAATGTTGGTACTAAGGTGGAAAATAATACTATGGGATGTGGTGGCTTCATCAGAGATGGCTATGGTAATGGTATTCTTAGTTTTGTTGGGCCTTCTAAAGGCAATCCTCGTTTGGCTATTTTGAATTCTATTCTCTATAGGTTAAATAGTTGTTTGTCCCTTGATATTATGAATATTATCAGTGAGGTTGAGTGTCTCCTTAATATTCAATGCTTATTC
>NW_021357907.1:0-210 GCF_001605985.2 Dendrobium catenatum | reverse complement strand
AAAGGCTTTTACACCATGCTATGGGAGCAGAATGAGAGTTGCTTTTAAGTAGTGCAAATCTTAGAGTGGAGGACTCCGGGGAGTGGATGTAAGTCAAGGTTGACCAAATCACTATAAAAATTTTTGGTGTGCTTTTTTATTTTATGTATTTTACTTTTCTTGAATTTAACATTGCTATAACTACTTGGTGAAAATTTGGTTTTTGTATTT
>NW_021357906.1:0-818 GCF_001605985.2 Dendrobium catenatum | reverse complement strand
AAGCCTCATTCCAGTGAGGCGAGGCGGGCCTCAAGGCGGGCATCAACCAAGTTGAGGCGCAAGCCTCATAAAAAAAACTCGATGCGTAAGCATCGAGGCGTTTTTTACTGGAATTTTGCAAAGGCGGGCCTCAAGGCGAGCCTCATATTGCTCAATTTTAAACCAAGATTGAGGCAATACTTAGCGATGAAATTATTTCCACTAAAGCCGGTAGTCGCCAAAGGTATCTAGTTCAATGGGCAGGGAAGCCGGAGATGGAGAACACGTGGATCGACCAGAATGAGCTGTAGAGATTGAACCCTTATCTACTGGAGTGGTACGAGAGATCCAGGGATGCTTACTCGACTGTGTCGAGCTTTCTCCCACCTGGGAAGAATGATGAGGACATCAGTCACAGATTTCGATGTGTATCATCGTCGGAGTCGTATATCGACGATTATGATCCAAAGTCTTTACTTTTGATATATTTTGTATTTTATATTTTCTTGCATTTTCTGTTTTCATAATTTACCCCTATGGGTAATGAGTCGCTATTGTAGCCCCGATGGCACTTGTGTCTTTTTGCTTTTCTTTTATTGAGGCCTATATATTAAGGTCTCTTAGCTTTATAATGGGATGATTATTGAAATGAAAATTCAGCTCTTTGTTTTAGATCTCTTGATGAGTTCTTGAGAGAAGAGACCCTAGGCGAGGGATCAAGCAATATCCGTCAACCTTTGGTGGATTCCGAGGTTCACGACTCTTCCTTTTCCTTCCCGTACACCTGCCACCTTCCCCTTCCCAAACCGAGCTCCACTTCCCTAAACCTCCCAAACCCG
>NW_021357905.1:0-396 GCF_001605985.2 Dendrobium catenatum | reverse complement strand
TTAAGGATTTGAACCCAAATGAGCCCTAAACTCCTTGATATCAATTCCAAAGGTCATAAATGACCTAAGGACAGATCAACAAGTGTTTAAGACCCTTTTGGGATTTTTAAGATTTTTAGGATTAATTAAAATTGCTTAACCCTTGATTTTATCTAAGGACTAAATTAAAATCAATTTAGAGATCAGTTTAAGAGGGTTTAAATTCTTATTGATTAAGGGATCAATTAAGGAATATTAAAGGCATTTTAAAGAATTTTATAGGTTAAGAATAACTCATTATCAATTAATCGGGATTAAGGCCATTTCTAAGAAGGATTTTTAAGGCTCCTACTTGGGGAACCAAATGAACTCCAAATTTCATGAAATTTGGACCATAGGATCACCTGATCCTAAGGA
>NW_021357904.1:0-242 GCF_001605985.2 Dendrobium catenatum | reverse complement strand
TTTGTACCGGCGGTTTATGTTGGCGGCGGTTTTCCGACGGCTCATACCGCCGGTGACAACCGGATTTGGACCCGGCGGTTTTCCGGCCGTTACGCCGCCGGTTATCTGACCGACGGCTGACCGGAGGTCATATTACCGACGGTCTTCCGGCGGTTAAACCCGTCGGTTTAGGGACCTCCGCTAGTACCGGCGGCTTAACATAGCAAAATCATCGGTTAGGCCGCCGTTAAAAGCCGGCGGTC
>NW_021357903.1:0-313 GCF_001605985.2 Dendrobium catenatum | reverse complement strand
ATGTAACAAGATGTTTAGTATAGATTGCTTTATTTTATTTGTCCCTTCATAAGTAATACAAATTCTATCTCATATGTCCTTTCCACTTTTTCAAGTAGAAACCCGCATGTAGTCTTCTGACTTAAGCGCATAAAAGAAACTGTTTAAATATTTTGCATTTAACTATGCTAAGTCATGTTATTCTACAGTCCATTCAGCAATGGGTGTTTCCACTTTAACACCATCAACTAATCTTGTTGGTTTTGTATACCCTTCTTGAACTAACATCCACATATAATAATCTAATGACTGTAAAAATGTAGATATGCTTTTT
>NW_021357902.1:0-306 GCF_001605985.2 Dendrobium catenatum | reverse complement strand
ATTAACATCCTTACCATTTTTATCTTTTTCCCACTTTTGCTTATACTTAGGTGAGCTTTGTGATTTGCTTGACACGTCATTGCCTTCGTCACCAACTAAGCTATCTCTTCATGTATCTTCAGCTTTTAGAACAAACGTTTCACCTGCATCCAAAAGTCTTTGACCCAAACTTTGCTCGTAGGAAATGAGTGAGCCAATCAAATTATCAATAGAATAATCATTCAAATCTTTCGGTTCACAAATAGAAATTACTTTACCATCAAACTTATTTAGTAGACAACGAAGAATTTTGTTAACTTTTTCAAA
>NW_021357901.1:0-292 GCF_001605985.2 Dendrobium catenatum | reverse complement strand
TTAAAGATGTATTATGCATGAGATTGAACCAAAAACTGCAAGCTCAATCATCATAAATAACTTAAGCAACCTTTTTTTTGGGCTTACTTCAAGTGCACAAGACCTAAGAGAGCATTTTGGATGACCCAAAACTCAAGCATATGAGGCCCATGCATTTTTGCATGGGCTTTGTGCAGCCATAAGGGATAGTGTAAACATTTCTATCATGCAGTACTATGAGTGTGCCTCTTACAAGAAATTTCTTTATTAAGCATAACCTTTAAGAGGAGAAGTTTTTTCATAGGCTGTTGAG
>NW_021357900.1:0-313 GCF_001605985.2 Dendrobium catenatum | reverse complement strand
CATGTCGTTTCAGGAAAGTTTTTCTCTGCTTTTGTCGATCGTGTGTTTTTTTCTTTCTTGCTGTATGGCGCCTCTTAGGGACCCTGGTTTCTTGGGTCGGTCTTCTTCGCTGTCTTTTAAGGAGGCCCTTGTGGGCTCTTCTTCTTCTCCGTCTGTTTTTCCCGACTTGAAGATTTCTTCTCATCATGGACTTCCTGCGTTGTGGATTTCGGAGGCGGAAATCCAAGCTTTGGCTGCTCCTTTCGAATTTGCCCTTGTTGGGAAATTTCCTAGCCATAGACCGTCCATTGAAGCCATTAGGAGTTTTTTCTTT
>NW_021357899.1:0-321 GCF_001605985.2 Dendrobium catenatum | reverse complement strand
AAAATTCCAAAAATCCCAAATATTCCAAAGCTCCATCCAAATATCCACAAAAATCCAAAAATTCCCAAAATCCAAAACTCCACAAAAGCCCAAATTCCAAGATATTTAAATTTGAAATAAATCCATCAACGCTTAAAGCAAAATTCATCCACCCTCCGCAACAGTCTGCCGGGGTGGACAAATTCAAATAAACTCTAGCTCAGAAAGAGTCAAATGCCTAGTCAGAAATATCACTAGGATTCATTCTCAAAACAATCTCCTGCCAGTAAGGACGTGGTACGTGTCACGGTTACGACGACCCGGGGCCCTCTGAACCGAGTG
>NW_021357898.1:0-223 GCF_001605985.2 Dendrobium catenatum | reverse complement strand
TGTCTTTTAGTGGCATCCTTGTTATTGTGTAGATTGTTCTCCGGCTAAAACCTAGTTCAGAGAGTGTGTGAGGGAAATTTGAAGATAAATTTATAATTGTTAGACGAGGGATTTTTGTTATTTGCATATTTAGTTTTACTATCATTTTGTTGCTATTTTGAATTGTCTCGTTAATCCAAATTGTAATCGCATGCCAAATCAAATTAATAACTACGAAAACTGA
>NW_021357897.1:0-986 GCF_001605985.2 Dendrobium catenatum | reverse complement strand
CTGACCGTACTGTACGATGTGAATCATACCGGACGATCGACTGAGATGATTTCCAATCGTCCCCATATTCGTCCTATACGGTGGGTGAAATTCAAATTTTAAATGTTTAATTTTCAAAAATCAAATCATGTTGCTACTATATGCCAAATACTATATATTTGTTTCATGACTAGTTTTAATCAAAAGTTCTCTCTGGCTTTCGGGAGGGGTAATTAAGTATAGGGCGCCTATAGGAAACTTGAACTCAGATCATTAAGTCCTCGCAAAAAGAGGGTGAAATCTCTGGGTAATGTCTTATTCAAAATCTAATCTGTCTTCTAAAAATTTTGTCTTGTAAATTACTTGTTAAAACTCTCCTCGATGACTCGAAAATAAGAAAGCGGCCACAGAGAGGCCGGGGCACAAATTTTTGGAGCCCCCAGTCTCGCATGTTTTAATAGGTAGAAAAAAATTATCTAATGATCTAAGTATCACCACATAAAAATCCCAAGTCATATCATAAGGAAGTGTACATAAAAGGAGCAATACAAAGGTAAGAAAGATAGCCTTAATCCTATAAGTACGTATCACTCAGTCTATGTACTTTAGATCTTATACAAAATACTTGTTAATAGCATGAATAAAAAAATCACCATAGCACATGACATCACAGCTCACCACAATGCAGTGCAAGCCAGTATTATTGCATACGAAGCATCATATCAAATGCATCATAAATACCTAGATTTAAAAAACACGTTCAAATTTATGACATCTATATGTCAACAATGTGCCATAGAAGTGCTTAACCTTATGTGTTAACAAGGATGTAAAGGGCCCGCATGTGCCATTAAACTTAAGACTGATAGTTCTGTGCGTATTTCTGTTGCAGGGATGGGGGGTGTGAGACCTCGTTCCTTTGGTGTAGCTGTAGCTGCTGGGAAAAGTGATTTTTTTCTCAGGATCGTCCGGGACGATTTGAGATCGTCCAGGCCGATCGGCACTGT
>NW_021357896.1:0-215 GCF_001605985.2 Dendrobium catenatum | reverse complement strand
TATTTGACTGATTACCACCTTTGTTTCACACCGAGGCTGTGAGGTTTATTTCACCCTCATTGGGGCTAACTTAATAGCTTCGTAGGCCTGGGTTACCCAGTGGCAACCAATTTTATTGAATTATTAGTTGGTTATAAATTAGAAACGAAATATAGATTAGTCAATTTATTAATCAAACTTGTTGATTGATTTTAAAGGTTAGTCTAAGGTTTGAT
>NW_021357895.1:0-346 GCF_001605985.2 Dendrobium catenatum | reverse complement strand
GCTTGGCTAAGTGTGTTTACTTTTCTATGTATGTATAAATTGCTTGAGATGTTGTATATTAACTTCCTTGGATTCTCTATTAGGATAACCTTGTAGGTTGAGTTTGAGTCTAGATTTTCCTTTCTTAAATGATGTAATTTGTAATATAATCGAGTTGTAAAAGTCTTTTAAAAGTGAGGCATTTCAAACACTAGGTACCCAAAGATGAAATGAAAGGCCCTTCATAGAGAATTTCTAATTCATTTGGGTATCCTTCTGGAGGACAGACCCTATGAATCCCAAAAGAAGATGATCTGAAGACTAGAAGACAAAGACTTGAAGATGAAATGCCTTGCTTTTAAGACTT
>NW_021357894.1:0-856 GCF_001605985.2 Dendrobium catenatum | reverse complement strand
ATCATGCAATTTGGGTCTCTACACCTAATGTGTACTACGGTGAATGGTGCAAGTGTGTGCAATGTGTCTTAACATGCCACATGAAAAATATCTAACACCAACAAAAGAATATACTAATCTACTCAGGTGGTGATGCTTCATTTTTAAGTTATGTGATGCATGCAATAATGATTTATTATTTTCAAAAACTTTAAGATTTACTAATTTTTTTAAGCTCCTTTTCTTACTCAACATGGGATAATTTCAAGGAATCATGTGCATCTGATAATTCAGTATGCTTTTTGTTTAATACATCAAACTCATCAACTAATAACATGTGATTGCTATCAATTACAGAATGATATTTAAGTAAAATTTCATGCACTTTTTACAAATTTAAGAACTCAAATTTCAAGCTAGCATGTGTTTTCTTAAGTTTCCTATATGATGCATGAATTTGTTCATAAACTTCAAGTAGTTTCTCATAGGTTAGTTCACATACCTCTTCTTGGTCACTTTAGCCAAGGTGTTCGTCTGCCATTAAGCACAAGTTTGTAGTCTCCTCTTAAGCTTTAGTCTCAAAGGAGCCAGATGCAGAATCTGCCCAGAATGCCTTTGGGAACCTCTTCTTGTCATTTTTGAACTTGGGATTCTCCTCACACTTCTCCTTAGTAGGATGAGTCTTTAGAGTAGGACAATCAGCTTTAACGTGTCCTGGCTTCCTGCATTCAAAAAAAATCATATCATTAGAACTCTTAAAATTTTTGTTTCCCTTATCTTTATTCCACTTTTGATGGTTCTTTTGCTTCTTTCTTAGAAAGCTTTTTAAATTGCCTTGTTATTAAGGCAACATCATCGCTTTCAGACCCGGCAGAAT
>NW_021357893.1:0-490 GCF_001605985.2 Dendrobium catenatum | reverse complement strand
TTAAAATGGTGTAGATTTACTGTTTTTGTAATAACAGAAAATGTAGACATTTGTTTTATCTGAGAATAGTTTCAAAATATGCAGAATTCAGAGTACATACAAAACAAGGTGCTGTGCGTCGACAGCGGACTTAAAACGACAAAGTTATGTAATTTCGAAGTTCAAATACGATAATTAAATATTTTTAAACATTGCCCTTTTACTGTTTTGAAAATAACTACAGCAAGATCAAAACTTTTTGAGTGAAACCAACTCTAAGGTGTGCAGGATCAAAATACGATCGAAACAAGGGGTTGTGCGTTAAAAACGGAGCAAAAACGAGAACGATAAGAATTTTGGGAGTTTAAGTCAATAAAGGATATTTACAAATAAACAATTATTGGGAAATAGTAAAATATAATTAAACATAATCTCAAAAATAATTAATAATTGGAATGATTATAAAATAAAACATAAACAGTAAAATAATAACTTAAACTAATAGTAATTA
>NW_021357892.1:0-267 GCF_001605985.2 Dendrobium catenatum | reverse complement strand
CATATTATCCTAGATGATACATGTATAGGCCAGGACGATAAGCTCAAAACAGAAAGAAATTACCGCCATAGAAAATTAAGGTATTATGTATTTTTTAATAATCGGCCAACTCAAATTCAGGACGATGCACTGGACGATTTTCCTCTGATTTGAATTGATCAGTTGGGATGATCGTGAGATCAGCCTGGATGATCAAGCCAATTTTAAATCGTCTAGTTTGTATTCAGGGCGATGCTCTGGCCGATCTTCTGATATTTGTACTGATCG
>NW_021357891.1:0-251 GCF_001605985.2 Dendrobium catenatum | reverse complement strand
ATTCTACGAAGCTTAGTATCCCTGCTAGGAATGAAACTGTTAATATGGAGAATGTTGGTAGTGGTGTTATTGTAGATTTAGTTACCCCTAATCCTTTAGGTCAGTCCTTGTCTTTGGAGGTAGTGAGAGTGAGGGTGCTGGTCCGGTTGACTTGCCCACACGTCTTGATTCTCCTGTTACTCCTGTAGCTGTTTTGCTTGTTCCCCTACCTTCTATGTGTCACGACCCGACCCGACGGGGACGGATCCCGC
>NW_021357890.1:0-332 GCF_001605985.2 Dendrobium catenatum | reverse complement strand
GACCGTTGTTAGACCTCCACCTGGCCGTAGACCGCCGTCGAACTTCCATCCGTCCGCTGACCGCCGCAGAACTTCAGCTCGACCACTGTCGAACCACCACCCAGCCGCTGACTACAACCGTACTTCAGCTTGACCACAGTCGGACCACCACCTGGACGCTGACTGCCACTAAACTTCCACCCGGCTGCCGACGAAAGCCAGACTTTTGCCAGACCACCACTTAACGCTAGAGTTCTGTCGGACTACCACCCGACACTGGAGTTTTGTTGGGCCACCACTTGAAGCCGGAGTTCTTCCAGACAGCCACCTGACGCAAGAGTTCTGCCGAACCA
>NW_021357889.1:0-363 GCF_001605985.2 Dendrobium catenatum | reverse complement strand
TTGAATATCAGCCGTATTCGATTGAGGGCTGAATGGGGAAAGAGGGAAAAGGATTTAATTGATTTGGGTGTGGGCCCTCCCAGTCAATTAATTATGTAATTAAATATGAATTTTATTTCAGATGTGAAGATTAGGGAGTTTCCTAATTTAAGACTCTTATGTTTGGAGAGAATTCAAAATTTGAATTGGAATTCTTCTCATAATAAGAAGGATTAATTAGGTAAGTCTTAATGGCTTACTAAGGGAGGAATCAAGGGAGGAAGGTGGGGAATGGGGGTGGCGGACTGTTGAGGGTGTTTGGTAGTGGTGGTCTGGCAAGTGGAGAAGAAATGGTGGGAGGGGAGTCGCCAGTTTGGTGGAGAA
>NW_021357888.1:0-200 GCF_001605985.2 Dendrobium catenatum | reverse complement strand
TCCTATAGGCCTAAGGTTGGGTGATGCCCTTCCATATACCCAAGGCTAGGTATTCCCTACCTTGGTTTCCAGTTGATCCATCTACTAGGAGTAAGTCTTATATCAGCATCCTGTAGACCTAAGGTTGGGTGATGCCTTTCCTTAGACCCAAAGCTAGGTATTTCCTACTTTGGTTTCCAGTTAATCTGCTTATTTGGAGT
>NW_021357887.1:0-200 GCF_001605985.2 Dendrobium catenatum | reverse complement strand
AGAAGATATTGAGGGCTGATTTAGAGGGGATTAATTAGGAAACATTTTCTAATTGAAGAGGGCTAATTTGGGAGCTGATTTAGAGGTGATTAATTAGGAAATATTTCTTAATTAAAAAGGGAATATTTGGGGGCTTATTTGGGTGCAAATTTGGAGGGGATTAATTAGGAAATATTTTCTAATTGAAGAGGATAAATTTG